>NC_034603.1:81427462-81521934 GCF_900095145.1 Mus pahari | reverse complement strand
GCCTGGCCTACAATGTGAGTTCCAGGACAGCCAGAGCTTTACAGAGAAATGCTTTCTTAAAAAAAAAAAAAAAAAAAAAAAAAAGTACTGAGAGTATGTATTTGTAAAACAATATATTTTTTTAAAAAAGATTATAAAAACACTTTGTACTTTCGTCCAGCCTCCCCTACCCCGACCCCCACCCCTAGCCTCTGGTAACACAGCAACCATGCTCTTTGGAGTTTCAAAGCAACACACTCAGACCGCTCCCATAGGCCTACTGGTGTGTGTGTTGATAACTGATACCCATCATCAATCAGGGGTTTGAAAATGTCTCTAGATGATTCCAGCCTTGAACTGTTGAGTTACCTACAGCCTTCTAGTCTTCTGACACAGTCAGCATCCACATGGAGTCCTCAACGCCCTGCTTGCATCTCCAGCTTACCCACATGCCTCTGGCCAGAGTGCAGTCTCCCCACCCACCCGTCAGTAGTTGCCAGGGTAACAGGGTCTCCTGGCACAGGGGGTGGGAACCGACTTTTCATGGAAGTGCCTGGGCAGCTTTTCTTGGAGGAGACAATTGGGTTTCAGGGCTTGTTCCCTATGAAGGGGCTGCAGTTTTGCCTTCAAGGTTTTATTTTGATCCCAGTTTTCTAACATCAGACCCAGCCTCAACTTTCCCCTCACACGGAACCTCATACAGAAGAGCAGACAGGCCAACGTGAGACATTCTGCCTTTCTTTGGTGTGGGTTGTATTGGTTGCTCCGCTTTTCAATGGATGCTCAGACTTTGACCATAAGGGGTTCAGCCTGTCTGTGGTGTGAACATGGAGGAGGCCTGTGTGGTGTGAACAGGGAGGAGGCCTGAGACTCCATGGGAGAAGGGGGTCTCTCTTTCCTCCTACCACTTATAGAATACTAATGACACGCTAGGTCCCAGATCTAAGTAATTAACGATGTTCTGAACATATCGGTTTTCTGTACTATTTTCGTGTCTCCACTGAGGGTTATCTGAGGGTAATCAATCTAAATCATTATTCAGATTCTGTCTAATCATTTCTTTTTAGACCAGCATTGATAACAACAGCTGTCTCTAATACATCCAAGAGGTGATCATTTTCCAGGGAAAGGACTGGTTCATTAACACTGATCTTTCAAGAGGGCCCGGGATCCCCAGAGCCAGAACATCTGGCCTAACCATTGCCTCAGTTCCCCCACCTTGAAAATTTCCACAGAGGAATTCCAAAGACAGGTTTGTCAAAGAAACTTGGGATTGGAGAGCTGGCTCAGAAGTTAAGAGTACTTGCCGATTAATTATAACGAGCAGAGTTCGGATCCCAGCACCCATGTCAGGCAGTCCACAGACACCTGTAACTCCAGCTGTAAGGAATCCAGGTCCTTCTGCCTCCATGAGAATCTGTGAGCACACACATGCACACATGCTCATGCAGACACAGACACGCAGGCACACACACACACATACACACACACACACACACACACACACACGTAACCACCCGCACATACAATCTATACAAATAACAATAAATAAATATTTGTAGAGACAAATATTAATAATTTATAAGAAGAAACAAATCTCAAGCTCTCTACTAAAGCATGGGACTTAGTGTCTGGCCCTCTGTGCCAGTTCTCAGAACATACTGTGGGTGTTCCTTACCTGGCCAGACCCTTTCACCCACTCAGGCTTCATTTCCCACCCTCCCCCAGTTGCTATATTAAAGCCAGGTAAAGCAGCCCCCAGCGAATGGCTGGAGAGGAGGAGGAACTCAGTAGTTCCAGGTACAGGAGACATGTCTCCATGTGCCACCTGAATGTAGATGCTCCCGAGAGCAGTGACCAGGCCTTCTGCTTCTCTTCTTTTCCAGGCTCACAGTGTGTGCTCAATCCATGCTTGCTGACCACACGAGTCGGGCTAAGGGCAACACTTCCCAAGCTCTGACAGCCTGGTGGTGGGAGCAGATTGTCCTACAATATGGATGCCTACTGGAGTTACTAGGACCCCTGAGCTAAGCAGCTAGGAGTGAGAAATGTCCTCATGAGAAGGCATGTTAGACCTTACCACCATCTACGTAAGTGTGATAGATGGAGGCCCTGTTCACTGCAGGGGCAGCCAGGGCTCTAGAAACAGAAAAGATGACATCAGGGCCTAGATTGAAGTTTGAGTGCAACTTGTAAAACCAAGGGAGTTCAAACATCAGCTTCACTGATGTCATTTAGGGCACCCGGGACACCAGCGACTTGGCATGCCATCCTCCCAGACTCTATGGCATCTTGTGCTTCCAGCTGCTTCTCTCTTGTCAGCCACCCAGCCATCCATTCATCCATTCATCCGGGAACCTTCTCTGGGACGCATGGAAGGGAAACTCAACTGAAGTTATCCTGGTCCAGTTTGGCAACTTCTCTAATCTCTCCTGGTCCAGTTGGGGAGTTCCTCTACCTCTCCACCCCTCCCTTGGACCTTGATTCCCCTTACTGAGGAGATGCAGCTTTCTGAAGAGGAGCATGGTGCATTGGGGTCAGGGGTAGGGGGTGCTATGCTGCCGTCTGCCACCAGCCAAAGGACAGTGGCAGCTGAGCTTTCAGCAAACAAGGAAGGAGAGCGGGGCCATGTTGTGAGTATCAGAAGAGGTACTGATTTTTTTTTTCTAAGAAATGTCTCTCAGGTGAGCTGGCTGCCCGGGGCTTTTGGGATTCTCAGAAACTGGGCAGAGCCCTTGGTCTCATCTTGGGGAAACCCCGCAGCAGTCTGTTTCAAGAAGTGAGCATCTATACCTCCCATCTCCCATTAGCTTCCAATTCTACAAACTCTGTGAGTAAAACCCCAGGCCATAATTGGGTGTGGAAGGGAGAATCGAGAGTGGGTATTACACTGTGAAACCCCTAACTGCTTGGCCTGGCAAATGAATTAACTTGTTAAACAAAATGCATACATCTGCATACATTTGAATACATGAATAGGATCCACTCAGACCCTGCCCAGGTCTAAGTTCTCCAGGGAGGCAGAAGGGAGGAAGATCCTAGGGAAAAGGCTCGGATGGGACTCTCACTGTACTTTGAAGAGCCCATGCTTTTGCATGCCATATTTATAGATTAAACAGAAAAAGCATCTCCCTGCTGCATTAAAAACTACCCATCAAGGCTGAGGACTCCAAGGAGCAGTAAAATCAATCTCATTGCATAAAGACAACAGCGAGCAATTGGCATGACATTTTAAGTAAATGCTACAGCCATTTGTAAATGTTCATTTTCCGGGAGACCCCATCTATTATATGACAGCTATTTTCTTAGCATCCCAGTGTGAATTCAGTCGGTTTACAGATAAGCCCGTTGAGGAGAATGGATATCAAGATGTAAAGTGCTATAATACGGACAATTTGTTACCGCTACGCCACATCGCTCCGTCATTATGCATCTGCCTCTTACAGGGGTTAGAAGCCACTTGGCTTTTTTTTTTTTTTTTTTTCCTCCCAGGTTGGCGTTAATAAGTGAGGAATCCAAGTGAATGGAGAAGTAGTTAGTGGGGGTGAGGGCTGCAAGGTGGGCTGCAGTTGGCAGACTCAATCAAGGCAAAGGGACCAGCCTTTGATACAGACACCCCCCCCCCCCGGCAGTGACTTGTCCTTGTCTGATGCTCTTGCCCCAAAGGAGACCCTTTGAAGAAAGACAGTTGTAACTAAGAGCAGCAGTGAAAGGGAGTGTCTGCTCACTAGAGATGACAAGGTCCCTTTGAGGCCAGGCACACTCCATATAAGGTCGGCCGTTATAGTTCTCAGGTGACCGTGGAAAGACAGGCTTATGGGCATGAACCTGGATGGGACCTCTTTCCTTAGTCTCATCACCAGCTCCCTGCACCTCTTGGCAGAGCAGAGGGGCAGACAGGGACTGAGAAATAGCAGAGCCGCCATGGGGGAAACTTCCCAAGTTGAAATATGGCCAGAGAGAAACTGAGGGTCCTCTAGTCTCATAAGTCACCGTTAACTCCGACAACCTAGACGTTTCCAAGGAGGAAATAAATGACCCCCTTGGTGAACCTGGAGTAGCGCTGAAGAAGTGCCAGGTGTGTTGGGTGACAGATTGCAGTGGGCTCCCCAGGGTGGGGTGCCTTGATCGGGAGGGACTCAGTCCTCACGTGGTAAGAAAACCAAATGCCTGGGCCGAGAGTTGAGTGCAGATTTAAAAGGATGGTAGGGCTGCCATCATTTAGGATACAAGCCTTGGGATGCCAGGGGTCCAGCAGTCAGCCCTATCTCTGACTTTGCTGAACCATGTGCTTCCAGCTATTTCTCTATTGCCAGTCATCTATCTATCCATCCATCCATCCATCCATCCATCCATCCATCCATCTATCCACCCATCTGTCCATCTCTCCCTCTGGCAAACACATGGAATCAAGCTTGACCATAGGCACAAAGCTGATCTTTTAGCCAGCAAACCCTCTTGTGGCATTAGTTCTCCTGCTCATTTCTGACACAGAGTAGGGCATACATAGTCCAGTGAACACATTACTGACTGGCTGAGTGAAAGCATGTCTGCAGCCACTCTTTGGTGACCAAAGACACAGTGGTATCTTCTTTATGGTAGAGGGGACTCTCTGCCTCTTGGCCATGGTTGGTCTGGACACATTTCTTGAACAGGCAAACCCCACTGAAATCCCCTGAGCTGAAATCCCAGATCTGGTCTGAGGGACCTGGGGACCCTGAGGAAGTAGCTTCAGTCATTTGTGGAATGAGGTCGTGTGACCCATGAGAGCCTGTGACCCCAACAAAGATAAGGAGGCACTGCCAGAGCAGAGGGGAGCCCTTGTCTTCATGCCGAGACAGGAAATGTCGTTTAAGCATTTTAATGGCTCCTCCAGGCCATCCCTGTTGCCCTGACCATGGACCCTGCCTCTTTCATCCTCGGGATCAAGGGTGAGACCGTGGCTGCTACTCACCTGGAAACCGATTCCTTATAAGAAATATCGCCCTGATCTGAGGCCAGGCTTCCGGGAGTAACTCCAAGCTGTCCTTTCTTGGTTGTGTTAATTTTCCACCACGTTGGCATGTAGAGACCAAAGTGTGGTCTTACCCTTTGAAGAGTGTAGGACGTAATGTCACCCTATAGTCTCATGCTACGAATTCTTGGTCCCAGATGATGGCCCTGTTCTGGAAGGTTTTAGAAACTGAGGAGGTAGGGACCAAGCTGAAGATAGGTGGGTCTTTGGGGGTAGAAGCTTGGGGGTATATGTTATCTCTGGACACTTCCTATCTCATTCTGGGCTTCCCAGCTGCCCCTCCCCTACACTCT
Source organism: Mus pahari (assembly GCF_900095145.1). Lineage (NCBI taxonomy): Eukaryota > Metazoa > Chordata > Mammalia > Rodentia > Muridae > Mus > Mus pahari. The sequence continues at coordinate 81,516,648 of NC_034603.1, read as the reverse complement.
TACTGCTATGAGATCCTTCGAAAGCACACGGGGACAAATGACCTTTGGACTTAACTCCATGATACCACGAGACAGAATAGGTCTCCCTTCCTAAGTTGCTTCTGTCAGGTGTTCGCTGATGTCAATAAAAAGCAACCAACTCAAAGGAGGGAAGGCTTTGAAGCACGATTTGAGAAATTTCAATCTATCCATGCACGGTTGCCTTTGCTGGGGGCCGTAGAGGAAGAACGTGCTGAAGGAAAGCAGCTCACCTCATGGAAGGCAGGAAGCAAAGGGCGGGCAGATGAAAAGTGCAGGGCAAAGACAACAGCCCAAGACCCACTTCCTCCTGTCAGGCCCCCAAATCCAGAGTTCAACTACCCAACTTCCTGTAGCACCTCCGCGTTGTAAGATCCGGCCTCTGAGCAAGACTGCCGCTATCTGTGTAAGATCCATTGTGCCTGCCTACTCGTAAGTCTGAGGACCCAGACCGTTGGTTTTCTCTCCTAGAAGGAGGGGTTGGGGAGGGCCGTTAAACACTCAGCTGACCTCTCCCAACCAGTGGTATGTTCTAAATGCACGGGGCCTCATGAGGGAGCAAGAGTTTACAGGTTGAGGAAGACTCATGTAGGCGACTTCAGCTTTAAGGATTGGGGGGAGCCATGGTCCATGCAGACCTCCCAGTATGGCTGCTTTCTGGTCACTTATGCCCCTGTCAGTGACCCCTTCACCCTAATCCAAATAAAATCATTGGCTCCCCGGGGTGGGCTGTAATGGATTTGTACTTTGGTTGTCACTGGGACCTTAAGAAGTGTTGTTCACATCTTCCCCCAGGGAAAGAATTCCTGCAACAATCCAGTTATAAATCCATGTATGGATTAATTCATTGACAAAGTCACAGTTCTTGGGTCCAACCAGTTCCCAAAGTTCCATCTTTGATCATTGATTGCATTATGAACAAAACCTCCAACAGCCATGCCTGGGGGGTTGGGGGGAGGCGTCGTTTCATATCAAATCCCCACACTAGCTTTCCTGGGTTCCACCTCACAGAAAGAACAGGACGGATAAGCTGAACTTCAGAAAACTAGGCAAGGAATTCGAGGGCCTGGGAGCACGAGAGGCACTGGGTCTTTGGAGTTACTCTAGAATAACTTCCCAAGCTTTCCTCGCCCCTTTCAGGCTGACTCACTCAAGGGAGGATGTGTTTCTGTGAAAGGCCACAGACACATCACCTGAAGTGACCAAGAGACACTACCTGGTCATTGGCCACAGATATGTTACATGCCAAGAGACACTACCTGGTCACCAGCAGAGAGGACAGAGCCCTGTGGAAGCAGAGGGTTGATGTAAAGGAACACCACAGCATTGAGTTCATGAAGGGTTGCCTGCGGGCTGGTCTGAGCTGAGGAACATTTGGAGTTGATAAAGAAGTGTGTAGGTATGAGAATCAGTTCTTCCAAGATAAATAAATGAGCAACCCCCCGCTGAGGTGTCACCCAGAGTACTTAGCTTAATCAAGCAGTGTCATCCTGAGGTAATTTAGAGACTCCATTCATCATAGGCTCTCTCATCCTGCGTGTTACCATTAACAGCCAGGCAGGAAGTGGCAAAGAGAACTTTCAGGCTCTGCCTCCACTCAAACTGTTCTTGTGTCTTTGGGTAGAGGCAGAGGTGACAATGTGGAGAGCTGTCAGCAGGGTAGCCCTGGAAGAGGCCAGACAGTAGAAATGCCTGGGTTAGCCACAGTTGGCATTCCATGAGGCAGAGAGCAGAGGCAGAACACACTCCTCGGTCCTTGAAAACTAGGAGTTCTCACTTTTACAATATACCTGGGGGTGGGGGGAACAATGCCTCAGCAAACCTGGGCACAAGAGAATAGGGACCATTTGTCATATTGTTCCAGAAAGGGGTGGGTTTTGACAACTGATTGATTCACCACAGAAACTGAAATCAGGATGGTGTGGTGTCAAACACTGCTAGTTACAGCGTTTGGTTGGTGGAGGTAGGAGAATCAGGAGTTCAAGCTCACTCTTGGCTTCTTAGAGAGTTTGAAGTCACTCTGGGCTACACAAGACATGGTCTTAAGAATATGAAGAGAAAAGAGGAGAGGAGAGGAGGAGAGGAGAGGAGAGGAGAGGAGAGGAGGGAAGAATAGATCAGAATAGAAATTGTCAGAACTGGGGAGGTGGGGCGATGGGAGATGTTACTCAAGATTAAGAAGTTCCAGGTAGACATGATGGGTAAGTTCTAAAGAGCGACAGACACACAGTGACCAAAGTTAATGATACTGCTTAGCAGACTTGAAAATCACTAAGAGTACATCTAAATTCCTGACACGATGCCTCTGTGTCTTTACCAACTCACTTCATAATCATACAACCTATATCAAACCTAGTACCACATAACGTAAATATATACGGTTTTCAGGTATCAATTATAGCTTAATGATGTGAAAGCAAACACTGAAACTGTCAAGTCTGGATTCTAGCCCTTGCTCCATCCAGTAGGAGCCACGCAGCCACAGAGAAGTCGCCCACGTCTCTGGCCCTCTCTTCTCCCTTTTCCTCACTGAGGAGTAAATGACATCACTGGGCCTGGGACAGAACAGACATCTAAAAAGTAATGACAGGAAAGTGTGGTGACTTGTGATGGGAGGGACGAGTGCGGTGGGGAGAGGCGAAGTCCAAAACTCGCAGGCTCTCCACTCTCCTGGTGCGGTTTCCATGACAACCAAGTCCAACCTGTCAATGAGTGTACTGGATTTTGTGACATCCCATAGTATATAAAATTATCTGAAGGCCATCACAAAATAATCAAATCATATGCTCTGCTGTGCTCTCTCTTGGTGGGATGTCATAAAGATTTGACAACATGACAAGATGTCAGTTTGGCTCCTACGAAGGCAGCTGTCCCAAGTTCAGCCCGTTGAGAGTTCTGCCTTTGACTCTGACATGGGAAAAGTTCCAGTCAGATTCAATTGTTTATGTCTTTCTAATTAACCCCCCAGATATTCACCTCCAGTGGCCCTGGATCCTTTATCTCTCCAAGTCCCCTTCCTTCACCATTGTCCATAGCTCCAGTTACAGAGAGCTCCCACTTTCAAAAGCTTCCCTGTCCCTGCCCAGCCGCCTTGCACACTGGTACAGTCCTAGAAACTGCACCCAGAGTAAGTGAAGTCAGCTCTCCCACGCAGAGTTGCAATGAACTTGAGCTATAATTATCTGGCCGTGGAACAAGATTCACAATGCACTCTCCTCCTGCTTTTTGGGGTGTGTGTGTCTGTTTAATTTTGAAACAATCTCTTATAGCCCAGGATGTCCTCAAATTCCTTCTTTAGTCTTTCAGTTTTCCTGCTTCTACCTTCTGAGGGCCATCATACCCAGCTCTGGTCTTAAGGCAGCTGATGGTGCCCTATGTGCAGATCATCTGTGCCAGTCTGAGTAGGTCCTGGAGATGCTCCAATCTAACACGTGCCAAGTGTTGATGCTGCTCCAAAGGCTGGGGTGTGGGCAGGTGGTATAGACAGCCTCCTGCCTCTCTACCCTGGACCACAGTGAGCAGAGCCACAGTGTGACAAGCAGGTGTCTCTCCATTAGGTCATCCCTCCTTCCTTCCCCATGTGTCCCAGGATGAAGCCTCTGTTCCAAGGTTCTCTTTCATCACAGGGCGGGCCTATCCCTCTATCCCTGCATCCAGTGTGTATATATCTATACGCCCAGCTGGATGGAGAGAGACTAATTTTGCAAAATCTGCACAAAAAGCAGCTGGATTTATGTTCCCCCTGCAAGAGAAATGCTACCGAGTGGAAATAAAAAGCGGGATTCCCAGGCACTTCTATTACCTCTTCATGTCACTGTCGGTGACAAATGGCGAAAAGTAAGATTGCAAACGGAATCGCTTTCACTTTGCCCAGAACAAACTCCGTCTGGCGCCAGAACCTCCTGCAAATCCTAGGTTCTCCGGAGTGTCACAGATAGCCACTGCCACTGAGGGAGAGAGTAGGCTGGGGACAGAGGCCACCAAGAGGAAAGCAGTAACCTAAAGCACCCGGGGGTGGGGGGTGACATCTGTCACCTGTAAGCAAAGGCCCCTGTAGGCACGAGGGACTCCAGCTTGATTTAATGTGTCTCATTTTTCTTCCTTGTTTTAATCAGAGAGTAATAATAACAATAATAACAGCCCCCCCCTTTATACAGTGTTTTTCACTGCCAGTGTATCATTGAACACTTTACAGATTTAATAATGGAGTTTCAGAAATAAATAACGGGAAAGAATAATAGGAAGGCTAAACAACATATTTATGGAACTGTATTGTTGGTTTATGGCGGCAAGCAATTGCTCAGACAGCCAACAGCAGGAGATGAAGATGTTTGCGAGGGAGACTGGGGAAGGGAAGCCTTTCAGGTAACTCTGAGCTGAGCTGAGGGCAGGCAGAGGCAGAGAAGACAGAGCAGAGGGGTTACTGGGGGGTGGGGAATCCAGAATGGCAGGGAGGGTGCTTTCTGCTGGGACAGGACTGGAGGGCACAGGGCATTCCTCTATGTGAGACTGATGGCTGGCCTGCGTTGGTTCCCCAGATGCACCCTCCCACCCCAAGGAAGGCAGGTGAGTGATATGTACTGGGGATTCAGCCATGTACTGAAAGCAATATAGGTAAAAGAAGAAGTTGGGGGGAATAGATAATAAGGGATTTGTCACATGAGGACCAGAAGTCATGCAAAATAAGTCAGGCATGACAGGATAGGCAGGCAACCGATCCTAGCCCTGCAGAGGCAGAGACAGGTGGACTTAGGGCTCACTGGCAAGCTAAGCTTCATCATTGATCCTAGGCTCATGAGAGAACCGTCTCAAAAAACAAGATAGACAACCCCTGGGTCTGAATTACAGCACACACACACACACACACACACACACACACACACACACACACACACATTGTATACATTGTATATCCAGGCCTTTTAAACCTACCCTGCTTTGGCAAGTAAATGCAGAGCTGCCTAGTGGCCACTCTCCACAGTCACCTACAGATCACACTTTCTGCTTCTCCTGCACAAGGAAGTCTTCCTAGGAGAGCAAGATGGTGAGCCTTCATAGCCACCACTGTGGCAGATAAAGGACATATCCTGGAACGAGGCCCTGAAAAGGAGAAGCACATTGCGTAGAAATTTCTCCGAATAGAGAAATTCATGTACCTCACCGAGCTTGTAGTTGCTGCTGGCTGGAGGATTAGTGGGCTCAGAGGTGAAAGGGGAGTTGATCTTGCAGTACCTGCTACTTAGAAGGCTGAGGAAAAGGATTGAATGCTCAGGGCCTAGAACTACAGAGTGAGCTTAAGGCCAGCCTGGGAAACTTAGTGAGAAATAGTCTTAAAGTTTACAAGTAAAAGAAGGCTGGAGGAATAAAGGTGCTTGCCATCAAGCCTGAGAACTTGGGGTCCCACCCTTAGAGTCTGTATGGTGAAAGGGGAGAACTGACCCCAGGGAGTTGTCTTCTGACCTCCACGCATATGCTGGCATGTGTGCGACTCTGTCACACAAAAGTTAAAAGGAGGCTGGGACACAGTACAGAGGTGGAATAATTTTCCGGCATGCATAGGGACCCAGGGTTAATCCCAAGTGCTAACACATACATATATACAAACATACATACATGCATGTGCATATAGAGAGATGCATATATACATACATACATACATACATACATACATACATACATGTGTACATATATGTACAAGTATATACACATATACATACATGCATGCATTATATACATGTAGATTCATGCATACATACCTACGTGCATACGTGTACATATACTGATGCATCCATACACACATGCATGCACAAATATATACACATATAATACATGTATACATGCATGCATTTATACACTTCTGTACATGTGTATGCAATCATACATGCATGTATGCACAAATATATACATTTATATATACTATATACATGCATGCATTATGTACATATAGATTCATGCATTCATACATACATAAATACATACATACATACATACATACATACATACATACATACATACGAACACATACATGCAAAAGGAAGTGAGGAGGAAAGGGGGCAGCAACCAGACTGAGCAGGAATCTCTGGGGTCATCTCTTGTTTTGTGACATCATTCCTTTCTCCTACTAGACGTGACCAGACTGGAGTATTAACCCACAGGGACTAGAGCAGGCTGGGGTTCATGTCCACTTGCAACTTTCTAGAAGTGTTCCAATGGCCTCAGATACCACATATATTGTGCTTTCAGTAGAGGAAGAAGCTGACTTGAAGGTTTGCCGAGACACAGTGGGGAAGGTGCCCTTGAGTTAGGACTGAACCCCAGGGAGCCCCACTCCCTCTGCAGACTAAAGGTTTTAATGGAGGCCAAGACAGCTTCAGTCACAAAGGGTCAGAGGAGATAGGGAGACTGCACCACAGCCTCTGTAAAGAACCAGCCTGTAGGGGAAGGGCCAGCCCTACCACTCCTGGAACCTAAACACAGAAGCTACTGAGCACTCTTGTGATTAAAGCCTAGGTCTGCTGCTGCTGGCCAGCCAGTCTACGTGGTCCTCTGACCACTGGCTCCCTGCACTGACTGCTGCACTTACATGCTGGCTTTGGGATCCGCCAGTACCCACCAGGTGCTATCCAGAGATGGTCTGGCTCAACGGAAGCTTCTATAGGGAAGTACTTACTCCCCTCAGAAAATTCTGGAGCCACACAGGCTTGTAAACAAGTGATGCTAACCTCACCGGTGCCATGAGTAGGCTTTCAATTCATTAGTTCTTTTTATTGCCTTGTAGGAAGTGGATCAGTAACCCACAGAGCGTAGGCCCATCTCCTTGGAGCATCTTTGGTGTCTTGCTGCCGAGCAGATGTAACTTGGTACCCAACTGGGTAGGCAGCAGGAAGGAGAGCCAAAAGCTGGGCTCTTTCTTTCCAGACTCTTGTCTCTCCTCAGCTCCATGTCCTGCGTGGTTAGTTTGCTGTGCTGTGTGTTCCCGTGGGCGTGTGCACATATGTGTGCAGGTGTGAACATATCCGAGTGTGTCGAGCTGAGGCCGGAGGCTGATGCCAAGCATCCTCCTCAGTTACCTTCCACCTTGTTTTTATTTTGAGACAAGGGGTCTCACTGAACCTGGAGCTCTCTGGCTCAGCAAGGCTAGATGAGCAATGAGACCAAGGGCTTTACAGATGTGAACCTGCATGTCCAGCCTTTACGTGGGTTCTGGGGATCAGAACTCTGGTCCCTATGCTTGTATGGTAGGCATACTTTACCTCTGAGCCACCTCCTTGACCCCATACTATACATGCTTTTAAGTAGTTCCTGTCTGTTGGGCATCATGCAACACTCCTTCCCGGAGCATGACTAAGACAGACAGATACCCTGACTGCTCAAGAAGTTCAAAACCTGTGGTCTTGTAAGAAGACAGGACTCCAAGGAAACTCCTGAATGGCTGATGCTCAAGAGCCCCTGTATCTTCCTGCAATGTGTCAGAGTTACCTGGTGATTGAAGACTCAGAAGTGTGGGGAAAACAGAAGTGTGTGTATGTGTGTGTGTGTGTGTGTGTGCTATGTGTGTATATGTGTGTGTACTGTGCGTATATGTGTGTATGGTGTGTATGTGGTGTTTGTATATGTGTATATGTGGTATGTGTGAATGTGGTATGTGTATGTGGTGTATGTGTGTATGTGTGTGTGGTGTGGTGTCTGTATATGGTGTGTGTGTGGTATATGTGTATGTGGTGTGGTAGTAATGGTGTATGTGTATGCATGTATAGGGAATGTGTGTCTCTGTGTGTGTTCCTGTGTGTTTGTGTTTATATGTGGTATGTGTGTGTGGTGTGTGGTGTGGTATATGTGATGTTATGTGGCATGGGTATGTGGTGTGGTAGTATGTGTGTTTATGTTCATGTGTTTGTGTTTGTGTGTGTGGTGTATGTATGTGGTGTGTGTGTGTGTGGCGGGTGCATATGGTGTGGTGATGTGTGTGTATGTTTGTGTTCATCTGATTGTGTTTGTGTGTGTGGTGTGTGTATGTGCTCTGTGTGTATGTGCGTGTGTGTGTGTGTGTGTGTGTGTGTGTGTGTGTGTGGCCCAGGCCTCTGCTTGCTTTGGAGTTTGGTGCTGCTGTGACTGTCACCAAGATGGCATTTGTTACCATTTCCTCCCTGTCAGTGTTGGCAGGTTGCAGCCCAGACCCCCTGCTGGGCTCCGTGCTTAGCATTAAAGTCAGATAAGTGATTTGCATGTTATTCTCTTAAAAAAGGAAAAGATGCCCTCAGCTCCACCGTCTCCAGAGTCTGGCACTCCCTGCCTGCTCAATGATAATGACAGGGACCAAGGCCACCTGGGCTCTGGGTGGTTTGCTCCCAGGGTTTGATAAACTCTTGACATCAGCACCCTGGGACCTTCATCCTGGAACCCCTGTGGACAGAGCCCCATCTGGATCCTTCCAGAGCGAGCGGATACAAGCCAAGGAGGCCTCTAGCTGCGCTCCAGAAGCATAGACTGGAGCTACAACACACAGAGGGGACAGGAAGCCATGGTACCAAGCATCCAACAGCTAGAGGAGGCGGCAGCTGCTCTTAGTACTCAGTAGAGCCCAGCATCACCGAAGGAGTAAAGCTGCCAGCCCAAAAGACTTTAGGCACAGGCCACTGGGAAGGGCCAAGGTCCTCTCAAGATTCACCTTTGACCTTTTCTCCTCTCAGCCAGCCCAGCTGGCAGCACTTATGTAGTCTCTGAAGTCCCCTAGGTGGAGCTCTATCCTGGCTGTCACCACCAGTGTGGATTCCTGGTGGTGAGAAGCCAGGTCTCACCTGTGACATGAGGGTATCATGTTGGCATGGCCCTCATGGTACTTGAAGAAAGAGAGTTGAAAGAATTTCAAGGAATCTGTTGAAATGGGGCCTTCTGCCTTCTCTGGACCAGTCCTCAGACACCCAGATCCAGAAGGAGACATGGCCACTGGCTCATCAGGGGAAGCCTCACTCCACAGTGAGTTACAAGCTTTCTCACATGATCCTACACTCTGCCTTGCTGCTGCCTGTTTTTACAATAGTTTTGAACAATAAAGTTTTATTGTACCATTTCTACAGTGATTACTCATTAGCATAGATAGAGTTCATGGCTGTACCTGTGCTATTGTGACAGTTGAGTCACAATCTGGGGAACAAAGCCAAAACTATTTCCCAGTCTGGACCTGTGTTGGAAGCACTTGCAGATCTCTCAAGGGCTGCTCGGGAAACTGCATCTCGAACTGGAGATGGCTTGCATGGCCAAAGTCAAACAAGGCCTCTAGCACTTCTGCCTCAAGTCCAGACCTGATGACCTCCTGCAGTAGACCTGAGTCTGCCAAGCAGGCTCCGGATCCACTTCCATAACCAACCAGCAGCTCAAATGGTTTCTGTCCACCTCACAGACCTCACCGTGGTTAGAAGACCGAGCTGACTCCAGGAGGCAGAGCTGGCTGCTTTCGGCCTGTCTTAGGGAAACTAGACCCTGGCCCTGGCTAGGACAGGAGGCTGATCTATGCTCTCTTTTAGCTCCGTTTCTGTTTCTGGGATGAAATCGCTGATAGAGGCAACTAGGGAAAGAGGAGTGGTTATTTTAGTTCATGATTTTGTGGTGAGAGAGGCATGACAGCTGGGGCTCTGTCCCTGGTGGATAGCACTTACAGCATGAACTGTAGCATCTAGAAAGATCGGGAAGCGCGAGGGAGGGAGGGGGAAGAGAGGAGAGAGGGGAGAAGGAAGATGGGTTTGGGGGCAGGAGATTTGGAAGGAGGAGGGAAGGGGAGAGAATGAGAATGATCCTGCGTCAGAGGTCAACAGGCCTCTTGATGCTCACACAGGGGTGACTCGCTTCCTCCAGTCAGGTCCCACCTCCCAGGGTTTCCACAACCTCGCCTAACAGCGCCATTGTCTGGGAACCAGATATCCAAACGCACTAGCCTGTGGAGAACACCCTGAATCCGGACCCTAAGAGCCAGCCCTTCTCGTGGTATCTTGGTCAGCATTGCCAGGATGAGGCCTTGCTGGGGCATTGGCTGGCTGTTACCACACTCTTCCCCCACACCGCGCTTCTCCTCCATCTTCCCGGAAGGAGAGAGGATTCTTCCCCAATGCCTTTTGCTCTTCATCTTGAGGCCCCACAAGGTTCTCATCAATAATCCAGAGTAGCAGCTGGGATGTGGGACTGGCCTGGACCTTGCTAAGGGCACACAGCAGATATTACTATTCACCACGATTATAATCACGTGGCAGCTGCTCCTGCCTTCTAACACCAGCATAGTCTTCTACCAATGGCTCCATCCCATTTTCAGTAGAACATCTTAAAACAATTTGAAGATCCTTGCCTCCAGTCACCAAGTGCAAGAGTGGCAACTCAGCCCTGCTGTGTTCTAGAAGTTTCCACTGCAGTCACCAACTAAAAATGGTGTTTCCTTGTCTCAGAGTTAAGCCAGCATGGTTTTTTGTTTGTTTGTTTGTTTTTAAATGTATCAATAAACATACAGTGTCTGTGGTAAGCATAACACTGTACAAGCACAACAGTGAACTTTCAGGGTACATTGAAACCTATACATCTGGCTGGAGGGTTTGAGATCTCAACTGGCATCAGCCATGTTGGGTGTGGTACAGACAGGAAAAGGAAGCAACAGAGGCCGAATTGCCCAGTTGCTTCTCCACTGTAATTACACAAAGGGTCATAGGAGCCTCAGGACCGTACATAAGGATGCAAGGATGTGCTCCCAGCTTCCTGACCACACAGGGGCCCCCGCCATGTATCACGCAGCAAGCACACTACCCACTGGAGGATGTTCTGGGGTTTTCAGCGATGTCTTCTCTGCCGGGCCGCCCAGAAGCCGCTTTATATTCGTCTTTGATAAATGTCTGCACTTTTATAGTCTAATTGGTAATAGGAACAACACTCAGAGTCTCGGAGAAGCCTTAGGTCGCAGCTCAAGTGGGAGATGAAAGTGTTTCTGATGAGAGGGGAGGCCGGTCATGCCAAACAGAAACAAAAAGCTGATAAGAATGAAAGGCAAGGCCTCAGGGGAGTTCTCAGCAAGCGGAGGGTCCCAGGGAGTAGAGGCTGGCCTTGTGTGGGTCTCCGGATCAGCCATCAGCAGCTGTACTTGTGGCCTGGGGGAGGGGAGCAGCCTTCCCTGGGGAGGCAGAATGGGGTGATTTCCGAGCGAGAAGTCAGTATTCTTGTGTGTGTGTGTAATGTGTGCATATGTGTGTGCAGGTGCAATCAACCTTAGTGTGTTAATGGAGGCCACAGGATGACATCGGATGCCTTTCTTTATTGATCTCCCCTGTCATTTTTGAGACAGTGTCCCTCACCAAACCAGGAACCATCCAGTTTGGCTAGGCCGGTGAACCCCCAGAATCTACCTGTGTCTATTCTACCCCTCTGCTCTGGGATTACCGACTTGACCTATTGCTCCTGGCTTTTATGTAGGATTCTGGGGGATTTGATCTCAGGCCCTCGAGCTTGCACCAGCTCTCTACCCACTGAGCCACGCCCCAGCTTGCAAGTCAGCATTCTTGAATAACCAAAGAGAGAATGCTGGGATACAGTTACTAGGCACAGGGGATGGCCAGCTCACACCCCCAGCCTCACTGCCCTCCAGCAGGGAATCCCACAACCATCTCATCCCCACATCTGTGAGTCCTGAGATCTCCCATAGGAAAGCTCATATCCAGTTCTACATCAGGGCAGCGCTGGGATCTCTGTGTGTGACAAGTCCTAGGTCACGCTGATGCTGTGGGTGTGCGGATCACTTTTAAGGAGTTACCAAGGAGACAGAGCAAGGAACCTACTCCTGAGAGGCTGGTCTTTGCAGTCACCTATGGGGTCAAGTCCTCCGATCTTGTTTTGTTTTCGTTTTTTTTGTTTTTGACCTGCTGTGTGACCTCCAGCACATGTGTGCTGTTAGCCTCGCTGAGACTCAGTTTCTCACTTGTCAAATGGAGATAAAAACATGGTCGGGAGATGGCAGAGAAAACCTGATGTTAGTTAAACACATTGAGCTCAGTGCCTTGGACGCACAGACCCCACGGGGGTGAGAAGACGGGGATTCTATCAAGTGACTCACCCTGCAGAGACCTGAACCTGACTAAGGGAGCGGATCTGGGATGGGGTGGGAGTGGGGAGTGCTGTTCTCCAAGAAACTGCCTTAGGAGGCCACCTTGTTCTGGAAGACGATCTCCCAAGGCAGAGAGCATGCCCTCTGTGTAGCTGGACTCTCAGGTCCAGGAGGGACAGAGCCCAGTTGCAAATCAGAGGGTGATGGGACAGATATGGTCTCTCTATACACATCTGTTGTAGAACAAAGCCAGGTTCAAAGAGAAGGCACCAGAAAGGTCTGGGCATAGGAGGAGAGGGATAGGGGGATGGGGGGGGGATGAAAAGACTCCCCACCTACCCCCAACCTCTACTTATATACAGATTCCCCAAAACTAATAAAAGACCCAGGCCCATTTAATGGCACTTGACTTGGAGTGTGTACATTCATACATGGATATATATGCACTTTACGTGTCCCTGAGCAGATTCGGTGAGCCAGCCTGGGAACTGAAGACGGGTGGGGAGAGGAGTCAGACAATGCCACTTGGAGACAGGTCAGTGGGTTGAAGCAGAGCTGTGACCAGTGATGGCTCTCTGAGGAGCGGGATTTCTCAGCTGGGCTCTGCTGACATTTTGGGAAGATGACTTGTGCCGGGGAGGCTGTCCTGTGTTACGGAGACGTTTTGAGCCTCCCCAGCCTGTACCCACGGGGTGCCAAGAGAACCCTCCCACCCTCGTCGTGACAATCAGAAAATGTCTTCAGACATTGCCAAATGTTCTTTGGGGACAAAGCTACCCTCGGTGACAACCATTCCATAGATGCTGTCTTGGGACCATAATGCAAGACACCGGGTTGGGGCGAGTCTGTGAATGGAGTACCCAGGCCACCAGCCCAGCGTCCTCTCTGCCAGCTGCAGGAGGCTCTGGCTGATAGCTCTCCCAATGCCTTTTCCAGTGCTTAGTGTTCAGTCTGTTAGATCCTGGCTTCCGGTCCTCTCCAGGCTCCTGTCTAGAGGGGGGAATTAGGTTCCAAGCGAAGCAGCCTATCCCTCCCCAATCCACTCTCCCCACTCCCAAGCTTCATATCTCTATAAAGGGGACCCTACTGGAGTTCCCGGGGGGGGGGGAGGAATACCATCTTTGGAAAGGGCAGGGCTGGAGTTGGCACCGGGAGTCCTGATGGAGAAGCCAGGGGGTGCGGAGGCTGAGTGGGGGAAGAGAATGTTATCACAGAAACCTGATTTCTCTACACACTCTATCAGCTCCCCATCTGCTCCTTGATTAAACGTATTGCCGCGCTCCCTCCCCACGTGCCCGCTGCCAGGACGTCTCTGGAGCCCTGATTACATCTGTGGAGAGAGCCTCAAACCTCACAGATGAGCGAGCCTATCGATCAGCCTGGCAGCTGACGTGTGTTTCAAAATGTAGAGGCGGATGGGCAGTTTAACTGCCAGGCCGAAGGGTAGAGAAGGCTCTTACCCTTAAAGGAAAGGCCTCCATCTTCCATCCCTTCTCCCCCCCCCCCACCATCACTGCAGTAACAAGCCCAGGACGGTGCTCAGTCCAATAACCCTGCGCAATGCTGAGACCTTAGGTGACACCCCTCCCTCCCCTCACTCAGTTTCCCTCTGGTTAGCAGGAGGATGTGACAGCTGAGGTGGTGGGTACAGAGCGAGTGACCTTCAGAGTCAACAGACTGTATAGCTCTACCGCTGACTCACAACCTGCCCGTCCTGTGAGCCAGCAGCCTGGATGTCTCCCTGAAGCTTGTTACAAATGCAGGCTCTCAGGCCCAACCGGGGCCAGGCCTAGGCTGGATGCATCAGGAACTACCCTTTAACAAGCTCCCCCGGTACCTCATGGACACGTTACAGCCAGCGTGCCGAGCACGCCGACAGCTCCGTTCATTTAGCTTCTTCAGAGGTGAACATGTAAAAGAAATCTCTCAAAGGGAATAACTCACCACCTTCCCTGGCCTCAGAAAACTTTTCACAGAGATTTTTTTTTTCTTCCTGCCCAGGAACTTTAACCCTGAGAAGCAGGCAGCTTTGAAATCCTGGTGGTTTGAGCCTCGAGATGAAAACCCTCATTCCATCGGTTCCCTCAAGGAGCCAAGGGATGAAAAGGAAAAGCTCCTCCTGCCCCAAGAAAAGGCCTCTCTTGGGGGATAGGCAGATCCCTCTCCATTCCTTGAAAAGATGCCCGTCCACGGTGAGGATTTCAAGCAGCTAGATTTCTCATTGCTGGAGTTTGGCCAGAGTCTTGCAAGCTTCATCCTTCTCTTGGGACTCTCTGTATTAGTGGCCAGTGGTGGCTCTAACACATTTCCAGAAGTCTGGTGGCTTGAAACAATGGGGTCGTCATTCTTTTCACTGGTCTGAAAACTGGAAGACTGAAATCAAGGTGTGATCAGGGTCCCCCCTCCCTTTGGAGGCTCCAGAGGGGGCTCATCCTTGCCTATACCAGTTTACGGCGGCTGCGTCCCAGTGATCTCGATTAAGCTCACGTCACAGTTCTTAGTTACATCAAAAAATATCTTTTCCCATAGAGTCCAGGTGTGAGCCGCATAATCACAAGTCAAGGGAACTCGTGCCTACCTTGAGGGGGTTACCTACCACAATCTCCAGTGGAATCCTAGGTATTACAGTTTGGATTGGCAGTGCCCCCCCTGGGCCACCACTACCACCAGTTGGTGGCGCCATTGAGAGGTAAGTGAATAATGAGGGTATTTAACCTCAAGGATGGATTAATCCATGGATGGGCTCATAGAAAAACTGTAAGGGAGGCAGGGGATGTAGGCCCCTGGAGGTGTAACTTTGAAGGTGTATTTTTGTTGGGCTTTGCTCCTATCTGCCTTAGCTGACAAGGGGCCTTCTATGCAGCCACCGAGTGTGTATGAACCAGATGCATAGGAGGGGGAGTGACCTCCCTTCTGAGTGAGCCCTGTGCAAGGGGTGATGGCCTGCAATGAGTGTTTCAGGAGAGAAGCAGCCTTGATAGTCTACTTGAAGTGTGTGTAAAGGGGGGGGGNGGAGGTGTGGGGGGGGATGGGGGGGTGTTTCAGCCAGAGGGAACACTGTGAGAGACTCTGAGCCTCCCGTGTACATTATCCTGAGAGCTAGGGAGTGTGAGAGACGAACCAGAGACCCCAGCAGCTCCACAGAGCAAAACTCCTCCCTCTCACCACAGAGTGACCGTCTGTAGCCTGTGGGTTGTGCAGGCAACACAATACTGCCTTCTTTGAGAGAGCCGCCTCTTTGGCTTTGTGCTGGGGGCAGATCGCCCCGGTGCCCGGGCAGGGTAGGTTGGATGAGGTTGGACTGGAGCCTGGACCATCACATAGGCATCTGGTGAGACAATCCGGGCAGCAGATGATCAGGGCCAGTTCACACTGGAACTCGTCTGGCCTGATGGATGACACTTGAGCCAACAAGTGAGTTAGCCATCAGTTAAGTCCATCTCGGACCCCAGCCCCCCAGCAGAGACAGACTCAAAGGGCAGTGGCCATGGTCCCCTGGTGTCCTTGGGCAATATCTACTCCAGTCCTTTAAACCGGGAAGTTATCCCTATTCTTCAGCTTCTCCTCTGCTTTCATGGGGACGGGGAGGGCGCTTGTCTCCCTGATCACCCAGTGGAGATTTTTGCTTAAGTAGCTCCCAAATGTTAAACTGACTAATTTCTGTGGAGATTTTTCTTTAAGCCAGCCTGACACGCGCTTTAAATCAATTTGAAATCCATTGTCTACAGATCCACGTGGAGAGGGTCCTTGGAGAATGGGTACCAATTACCCTCATCTGTCAGCGAGGACAAGGTGGCTGAGATGGGCTGCGGCCAGGACTGGGAGGAGCAGGTTCATACGTGTGGAAGGTGTTCGGAGCTCAAGGCTACTTACTACAAAGAGCACAAAGCTAGGGGCACGCTATGGTCATTGGGTTACTGTAATGGGTGTGGAAGGTCTGGCCCCCGGTTGGTGGCGCTATTGAGAGGAACCTCTGAACTCGAAGAATTCTGTGGGAAAGCTGATTGGCAGGGTGGTTCAGCCACGCCCAGTTTTCTGAAGACTGAGGCAGGAAGGTCAAGTGTTAAAGGTCATCTTTGACACATAGTCTGCTGATACATAGAGTTGATACATAGAGTTTGATACATAGAGTTCTGTTTGGGCTCATGAAACACCATCTTAATTAAAAAGGGGATGGGAACTGAGGAAGATGGAAGGAAAAGGAAGGCTAAGGGGTTGGCTCAGGCCCAGGGATGCTGAGGTTCCCACCAAGTTCAAAGACTTTGCTTGGCCTTTATTCTCAGGTTACTTTATCCCTTAAATAGCTGAAGTTGGGAAGTAGGGAAGACCAGGGCGGGGTCTGGGAGGGGTGTCTGTGACGGTGGGTGCAGGGAAGGTCAAGGGCACTCATTAGCAGCCTTCGCAGCCTGCTTTGGAGCTCAAGATCAACGAGAGAATTTATGAATGAAATCAATCCTGCCCCCGACGCAGGGAGACAAGCCAAATTCTCCGGCTCCATCTTCCTGTCCAAATGGCCCTCTTCCCCTTCAGAATATTGCTTTGTAATAGAGCCCATCCTTGCCATCCTTCCTCCCCAGGGGAGGTTTCCAATTTATCTGCCCTAAGTGGAGAACGTGGGTGAGTTGCTAATAGGGCACGAGCCCAGCGCAGCCCGCAGAGAAACTGGGCAGGGGTTAATGGGAGGAGCTTCAAGGACAGACAGCCGACTTTGCCTTGTGGGCAGGGTTGTGAGTGACAGCCTTGAACCCACTGCCAGTCCAACAAATGGACACCCCCTCTCATCCTGCAGCCCGGTACAGCCATGTGACCCAGCCTAGCCAGTCCCAACAGCCAATCCTAATAGCCTGAGTCTAGTCAGGTGACCAGGATTGGCCAATCGTACATGAAGGTTTTGACTTTGGCCTGTGTACGTTGAGAAGCTGTGGGGCAGGTTAATCTTCTGTTTCAATGGTCTGTAGAGGCTATGGTCCAGCAACTGTGGTGTTAGAAGTGCCATGTTTCAGACAGATTCTGTTGCCCAGCTCCCAGAAACCACTTGCTCTCAACTTCCTACCCGTTTCCCATCCTCCCATAAATACCTTGTATTCCAATAGCCTTCCAGAACATTCTCTCAACCTGAGTCTCTGTTATTGGCAACCAGAACCCTGATAGAATTAAGAAATTAGTCAGAATCAGGGAGAGACATAGAAGACACATACTTGTGCTGAGGGTAAGGTGAAGCGTCCTTCTCCTGCCCGAGAACCGGACTGTGAGATGAGAGCCCCAGGGCTTTTCCACAGCAGTGATACCTTCCCGGACAGTGAATGGCGGCTAGCTGACTCCTTCGCACTGAATCAGCTGGAAGCTTTTCTGCCCAGATCTTTCTGAGGTCCTAACGCTGCCAGGATCTAGGAAGGAGAAGCTGAGGGCCCAGCCCGTGCCTGCAGTATTTCAGAAGGACACGAAGATGAAGACTCCCTCCTCACTCTAGAGCTGAGGCGGCAGTGGCTCCTAGAGATTGATGGAGACGCCCCTGAAGCAGTGGCAGGGTTGGGGCGGACTCCATGTCTGGCTATCCCTGCCAGCGCGAGATTCACCAAATGAATCCTTGTAATTCTCCCTACAGGTCGAGGTTCTTGCTTTCTGGCTTGGGGGACAGGGGAAGGATGTAAAATGGGCACATGAGACACTCAGGGTAATCTAGGGAGTGCATGGCAGAATTTATACTCAAGCCTCTGGCTCCAGCGCACTGAGATTTGCAGAAAAACTTCAGTTAAGGGGATGGGTGAGTGGAAGGCAACTTCAGAACCTTGAGTGGAATCAAAGGGACTGAACCGCATGCCTAGGCCCTTAGGGCAGCCTCTCTGCACCCCGGAGTCCAGCTTTCTGTTGGGTTTTCCACTAGTGTAGCTGGTGGCTCATTGCATCTTAATTTGGCAGAGGTGGTGGCTGCATGCATGAGTGTGCAACACACACACACACACACACACACACACACACACATATGTGCGCATATGTATATGTATGCAGGAATCCTAATAGGCTTTGTCTCTGAAGGCCTACTTGGTGGATGGCTGCTATGGGTGACTCTGAGCTGATGTACAGGGAAGGCCCTGGAAACTGTGAACTCTAGACAACTGATACCCAGAGGATGTGATCCTGAGGCTCAGCCCCAAGCCTCAATGACTCTAGAGGGTCTTCAAGGCCTGGATCTGGGACCTTTGGACTGAGTTTTAGGGTAGAAAGAGGAGTCTGTGGGCATCAAGGAGCCCAGTAGAAGCCAGATGGGTGTGGTAGCCAGATGAGAAATGCCCCTCCTTGATTCTTAAAAATGTAGAAAAAGTGACCTGCGGCTCTTTCATACCCAGGGGAGACTGGAGGTTGTTGCCATGGGCTCCTGCAGTCCTAGAATCCTGTTTCCATGGGCCTGATCTTATTGCTAGATTGATGGCATGTCTATCATCCTACCATTCCGTCTGTGTAAGGTATAGCTGCCCCTCCCCTGGCCATCACAGGACACGCCCAGACACCACATTCTTAGCACAAAGGAGATACAGTACCCCAGAGGGGCAAGCAGTAGAGGAGGCAGCAAAGGCAGACAGACAGACAGACAGACAGACAGACAAACAGACAGCAACAGCAGCAAGAGTTTTGTTGTTTTGTTTTTGTTTTTGTTTTGCTTTTTGCATTTTGTTTTTTAGATTTTTGGGGGGAGTGAGTTTTTAAGGAGAAGGGGGAGTCTGTGCCAGGGTGAGTTGGTAAGCCCTGATAGGACATGTTAGCCAAATAATTGAGTTTTGATTGTTGGATCTCGGTGATTTGTCTCAGGAATGAGTCGGTGGCCAAACGAGGGGATGGACCTTGAGGGCTGCCTTTAGGGATGTAATCTAACAGATTTTAGCAAGGGA
Organism: Mus pahari; assembly: GCF_900095145.1. NCBI lineage: Eukaryota > Metazoa > Chordata > Mammalia > Rodentia > Muridae > Mus > Mus pahari. The sequence goes on along the minus strand of NC_034603.1, from coordinate 81,497,670 downwards.
GAGGGAAAGGGGGGGGAAAGACAAAAACCAGTTAGCGCCAAGTCTGCCATCGGCCTGCTGGAGAACCCTCAGTCTGTGTCCTGGGCCATGTGACAGTCAAGCACCTTCATCGTTCCTGGAAAATGAAGAGGGGGATTTCCTCCCAGCACCCCCCCCCCATGCCTTTATGTTTTGGAGGGATGTTGTCACTACCTGGTCAGCAGTCCTCAGCCAGCCCAAAAATATCAATGCTCATTGGTCACTCTGTGTGACACAGACAGAACCCTGTCTCTTTTCTGTCATATCTCCTCACCTTGTCCAAAGCCCCCATGTCTTCTTTAGAGCAAAGCAGCCTAGCTTCTCCAGGCAATCATCCTAGCCTAGACTCACCTTGGGGGGGGGGGTGTCTTCAGAGCCATCAAGATACCCACCCCTCCACTGGAATGGAACACCACCTCAGAGCTCGGCATGGTTATCTGTGGGGCACTCTCCTTGTGATACTGAGGTGTACCGAGGCTGTGAGTTTATAATCTGTCCTGGACTGACCTCCTCCGCCAAGTCATTGTGAGGCCGGAAAGCCCACACAAAGACCACATCTGAAGCACTCTCTGCCTCTCTCAGCCTCCAGGGAGTGGGAGGGGAGGAGACCGCAAAGTATCCCCCAGCTGAGTCCTGAGAACAGACACCTTTGTTGTCCAAGAGAACAAGGCTTCCTCTGGGTAGCTGTCACTGGGAGGCAATAGCTACGTTTGGCTGGTGTCAGCAAGGAGGGTCAGAGGTCGGGAGATAGGAGGCAGTAGGTGATGAATACTGATCATGGATGGGACAGAGACGTGGAGCCAGGGGTCCAGCAGGGCCTGGAAAGCCATGCCTGTCATATCAAGCATGTCTATTTGAGCTAACCTTAGCCTACAGCTTCATCCCAAGCCAGGTGGGGCTTGCTATAGCTTCCAGCTTCTCCTTGCCTCCCCTGCACTGCAGCGATCTATAAAACCCACACACCAGCCTCATGCCTAACTCTGTGCAGACTTGCCTCCCTCTGCAGATCCGCTCTCCCCTGTCCCTCCCGACAGTGTCAGGAGAAGGCCTTCCAGATTCATCTTGCACACTCCTGGCTTGGGGCCACTCCCAGCAAATGAAAAACCCACGGATCAATGCCAGAAAAATGACCATCTCTCGTTCCCTCGCCAGGAAAGCAGCTTTTGGTGCACCCACACAGGGTGTAAGAAGCGAGGCGCGGCTGGGGCTGTTGGCTTAAATCCCTCAAGTTCTGTCCGTTCTCGGGGTGTGCTTCCTATAGCTCAGGGCCAACTCATTCATTTATCTGTCACCAGTGCTGAAGCAGCCACAAAATATTGATGTGGCCATTAGAGTGTGAGGGTGGGTAGAGAAGCATGGCAGCGGGACCTGAGGGGTCGTGGCTTGGGGCGCACTCCCGGCTCCCCAGTATTAGTGCGCCTGCGCGCTAGTCAGATCATCGCGCGCAGCTTAGAGCCTGAGTTGGGATTAATGGTTGGGTATTGTGTAGCTTTTCATCTCCAGCTTGTGAATATATATTAGGGCTGCGTTCCCATCGCAGCTGGAGTTAAAGAGCCGACGCCACCTCGTTGAAGACGTGGAGGAGAGCATCCAGCTCTGAACCAATTTGGCTCCTAGGCCTGGACCCACAGAGTGAGGGTTTCTCGTTCTCCCTCGCTTATGGGTATAATTAAGGCAGCTAAGAAGGAATGCAGGCAGAGCGAGGGACTGTGGTAGCTGGAAATGTGTTGTCTTTGAATCTGAGCTCCAGTCAGAGCTCTGGGATCTGGGCAAAATGAGTCAACCTCGCTGAGCCTCACTGTTTCCCAGTCTGTAAGCTTACCTTTTCCAAGGCCTGTGGGCCTTAGGGGGATAACCCAGGGAAGTCACTGAGTTTCTGGTTTACAGTTCATTACTTCAGTCAGGGTTCTAAAGACAGCCATGAAAACTGAGTCTAGCTAGTTTAAGCAGTGCCCCAAATTGGGTGGTTGTAGTATCTCTGCAAAGACAAGGAGCACAGTATAAGACATGGGGGGGGGGGTGTCTATCCAGAGAGGACAGGCCTGCCACCGCCTCCACGGAGCAGGGGTGTGGACCACACATAAAAGGATTCTGCTGTGGCCACTGCAAACTTGCAGACACCAGGAAACTGGACAGTAGCTGTTGTCACCATGGCCCCAGGATCCCTACTTGCCTGTCTCTGGGTGGTCAGCTAGAGACCAAAATCTAGAAGGTTACAAGTAAGACAGATGGACAAGTGAGTCCCAGGCATTTGGGACTGGGGATGGCTGGGGACTCTGGATGGCTCCAGGTAGACAGTGTTTGGGTGCTGTTCTCAGAGGTGGCATAGACCCTAGGCTAGGCCAACTGCACGTGCTCTCTCTCTCTCTCTCTCTCTCTCTCTCTCTCTCTCTCTCTCTGTGTGTGTGTGTGTGTGTGTGTGTGTGTGTGTGTGTGTGTGTGTGTGTGTCTGCATACATGTGCCAAAATAGATTCACCGCCAGGAGTCAGGCTCACACAATTATAAAACTGAGAAGTCCCAAGCTCTGCAGGTGGCAGGCTGGTGACCAGAGACCCAATAGAGTTGATGGTGCTGTTAAACCATGAACTGGAAAGCCTGAAGCCCGGGAGAGTCTGATGAACCTGGAAGCCTGCAGCCTGAGACCCAGGAAGAGCCCGTGTTTCTATCAAAATTCAGCTCCATACCATGGCTCCAGCAGCCAGGCCAGTGATGGGGGGGGGGGGGGAATGCTGTCTCCCAATCTGTCCCTTTGTTCCAGTCTGCTTCAGGTGTTCAGATGAGGGCCACTCCCACCAGAGAAGACAGTCTGCTCTATCCAGTCTCCCGAGGCCGTGTTCATCTCACCCAGAAAGACACTCACAGATTGATCCAGGGCACAGTTTGACCAAAGTCACCGGATGACCCCAGCAAGGTGACACAAAAATTTATCATCTTGCTGAGCCAGTGAAAACCAAATTCTGTGTGGAGTACAGTGAGCGAGTGGGCGCTGCTTCCCAGGGTCACGCTCCTGAGCCGAGCTGAGCTGTCAGCTTCAAGGACAGTAGACCGGAAGGTGGAACCCTCTCTGGACTCAGGTTACATGAGTTCAAATCCGGCCTCTGCAATGAAGAAGCTAAGTGGCAGGGCACAAGGCAGTGGAGACCTCTGGAAAGGATACCTCCTCAGTGGGTCGGCCTAAGCCTTGAGTGCATAACGTGAAATACTAGTGTTGGATAGACAGATAGTGCTTAATGATGCTGCTTACTCTCTCAGAAAAGACAGGCTGTCACAGTGTACGGCCCGGGGTCTGAGGAGGTGTGTGAAGTCTGCCTGCACCTACAGGCTCCACTGGGCCTTGTCAAAGACATCCTGGATGCTTGAGTCAGTCGGCCCAGGTACACAGCTCTAGCTGCCTGGAGAACCTGACTCTCTTACCCCAATCCTACCTCTGTCCTCAAAGAGTGTCTACAAATGGTGGCGTCCGGCCTATGTTGAGTGCAAAGTCTAGCACTTCAGACTCTGAATACTGCTTTCAAGAGCTGACTTTGGTTTGTCGGCCAGAGAACAGGATGGGTCTCAACTGGCTTCTGGCCACCGACTTGGTGGCTCTCAGGTTTCCTTTCAATCTCAATAAATATGGCATTCCTTGCTGGTGCAGGGCCAGGGGCTCTGCCCCACCCACCTGCAGCCTCTAGTTTTCTGTTTATTTTCATTCTGATCCCTGACCTCCCTGGCTTCTGAGCCAAGAGGGGTGCTTCTAACCCTGCAGCCCCAAATCCCACGTCAATGCCGAACTCTGAGGTCACCTGGTCTCCCCTGCACAGGAACTCTCACATATGGACCCAGAAGCAGAGAAGGGGGTGACAGAGGAGTTTAGGTGCCCGAGTCAAGTTCCTTACACTGAGGAGAACGGTTGCCACCTCTCAAGAATGCTACAGTCAGTGACACAACGTGTGGGACCGTGAAAGGCAGCTTGGTCCCCAGTTGAGCTAAGACCTTGAAGGGACAGTAGGTGCTTCACCTTATTCCTGGGCACCAGACCCCTGTCACTAGCCGCAGCCTCCCCCCATAGATTTGTGGCCATCAGTCACGTAAGGGCAATGCCCCAAGACCCTCCACAGGTAGAGGATGTGACCTGTGGTCATGTAAGCTCAAGACATCTCCATTTTAATGAAATACCTAAAGGCTTAGCCAATAAGCTTTCTTTCCCAGACACTCCTCTCTACAAAAGATATTTAACCTCAGGCCCACCCTGAGACGTGGAACCTAGTTGGTGTATGTCATATAAAGAGGTGCCCTTGATGGGCTATTTGGGACCCTGACATCATCCCTTCGCCTCCTTGTCTCTCTTCCTTCAAGCCATCATGAGGTGGACAACCTCCTTCACCATGTGCTTCTGCCATGATGAACTACACTGCCACAGGCATGTCAGGTGATCGTGGACAGAAACTTCTGAAACCACGGGCCTAAACTAACCTTTCCTCCTTACAAATCGATGCTGTCGGACATTTTGTTACAGCAACAGAACACAGACTCATACATATGGTTTTAGGTCCAGAGATCTTTTCTGAGGGTTGATTCCAAGATGGACATAACAGTGTGGGGAAGCCGAGGGCTGGGAAGAAGGAAAGATGACAAAGGATGTGCTAAGGCATAGGTGACTATGGTAAAGACGTGAGGCTCACCCAAGGGAGACCCGCAAGGAGGTAGAAGGACTTCTTCCAGTTGTGTACCTACTGTGTGCCTAGATTATCAGATACTATACACTACTCTCTGCCCAAAGCCTATTCCTGGAGAATGGGATTAACCTAGGGCTTGAAGTCTGCTCCAGACCAAGGACCACAGGGCCTGAGTGCAGCTGGAATCTACAGCAGGATGTAGGTCGACGAGCGGCCACCGGCCCATCCATCCGAGGAATCAGAGTCCCTCAGCCCCACACTCAAACCAGTGTCTGAACGGCCCTGGATGACTGGGCACTGTGAGTTTAGGGCCACAGCTCCATTCTCAGACTCTCCGTCCAAAGCTGCTGTTGGTGGATACCAGGAATCTGGCCTGTATGGTCAAAGGGAAGGCTGGATCAGGAAACAGGACGAGCCCTTAAAACATCTCAGCTGTTTCAGGGCTGGAGATCTGCACTAAATCTCTAGAAAAGGGAGTAATTACTCTGTCAGCAAAGGTGATATAATTTTTAAGACTCGATTCCACGGCCATAATTTTTCCTCATCCTCCTCGAGTCTCGTGGGGGATTTAGGGGCCAATTACCTGTCAGTTCCCTGAGAGGTGCCATTCCTAGACAGGGAGATATCACCTGCCACAGCTTCCCCGAGACCCACTGACAGCCAGGTGGCTGGGTGGTGTGTGCGTGTGTGTGTGTGTGTGTGTGTGACAACAGGACCTTAGGGGCATGCTATCAGTGGCCTGAAGCTCCTGGAGACTGGGGGAGGGGCATTGGGACAGTGCTCTATCAAGCTCAAAGTAACCCTGAATTAATGGTGCCCTAAGGATTTTGTCTCAGCCAGGTCGACACAATCTGAGGCTTAGGAAGGAGGAGGGTGAAGAGGGAGGGGAGGGTCTGGATGCTGAGATGGAAAGGTCTTCCAGCACGCTGCCATGAATCCCACTCTGGTTTCCATTGCTGTAACTAAGTACCACAGACTGAGTAACTTTGATGATAGAGAGTTTCCTTCAGCTCCAGTTCTGAAGGCGAGGAAGCTCAGACTTGGTGGGTCCATCCTCATAGTCCTCGTGGAGGTCGGGGCAGCACGTGGTAGACACTAAATATCCCAGCTTAGGCCTCAACTTCTTATTAAAGCCTTAGACCTGGGCTGGAATGTAGCTCAGGGATAGAGCACTTGTGTAGGATATGAGGGGCCCTAGGTTCTATTCCCAGTCAAAACCAGAGAGACATAGCCATCGCCTATTGGATTAGGGTCCCATGCCTATACCATTCAGCCTTATTAATGTATCCCTTCTTTTCTCCCTTTGACATGCTCTTAAGTAGCCCAGGCTAGCTTCAAACTCACTGTGTTGCCAAGGATGACCGTGAACCTCTACCACCCATGTTACAGCAATACAGACTTGTACAACCACCCTTGGTTTTATGCAGTGTTGGGCACGGAACCCAGGAGTTCATGCATGCTAGGGTGCACTCCACTAACTGAGCTACATCGAGTTCCTGGAGATGACATTTTAGCATCAGCTTTGTTGGGGGGTGGCATTGAGGCTGGAGCACAGGGTTTGGGGGCATTTAGCTATCTTCTAGTAGAATGTAAGCGTCTCAGGGAGGTGGAACCCTTGTGGTCCAGTCTGGGTTGCTGTCCAGAGGGAGGGTCGAGAATATCCGCAATGAGCACTGCAATTGGCTCAGCCCCAGTGAGCCCTGGATCTGTGTGACCTTGAGCAGTTCTTTAAACTTTGTGCCTCCAGATCCTTCCCCAAGGATGGAGCCTCTCTCATCAGATTGTTGGCTACTGTGTGACGGTCATTCTTCCTTCTATTGCCTGGTTCCTAAAGGGGGAATCACCTTGCCTCTCTTGAGTACTTAGTGTTAGGGGGCTCACTAGATGCAAAGACCTCCATTTCTGCCTTGAACTAGTTAACAGACCCTAATCTCTTCTGTAGTGTCTGCTTCCTGGGGCCATGTTAACCCCCAAGTGTTACTTGTGTGCCCCTTGCCAGCCTCTGGGGCTCAACTGCAAAGGCCAAAAGCTCCTTCATGGTCTCTTGGGAGAATCATGGTGAGTCTAGTTACTGGGAAAGGAAAATTGCCATCACTGGGAATGAGAAGGATTAGCCCCTCTGCCTCCTACCCACCTACACACCCCACACTGCTAAGGCTCGTGAGGTTTGCTCTCCCTCAGGCAACTGGCAGCAAATGCTTACATGTGGAGGGGGCCTGAACATTACCTCCTTTGCCCTTTATTGTGGGGTCTAGGAGCTGGGTGTGTAGGCCAGAGGACAACCTCAGTTGTCATCTGAGGGACTCTACCCACCTCCTTTAATGTCTCTCATTGGTCTAGGTCTCACCAATTAGGCTTGACTGTCCAGTGAGGCCCAGGAGCTCAATGTAGAGCCTCTTCTGGGATTACAAGCATGTACCACTATACCCATCGTTTTTATGCAGGTTGCAGGGATCAAACTCTGGTCCTTATGCTTTGTAGCATACACTCTACCTGTGAAGTCAGCCTTCTCTTTAGAGTCAGGGAGACTTGTAATGGAAAGGTGGAGGCTGAGAGAGCATCGTGTGTATGAGCTTTGAGGAAACCCAGGCCAGATTCTTTCTCTGAGCTGGCTGTCCATGACCTCTACATCACAGGATTGGACCCTGGGTTCCACATTGGTAAGTAAAGATCAACCATACCACCAAGCTCCGCGCGGTGACTGAGGAATTTGGTGCCATAAGGCACACCAAGAAGTTGGCATGCAGATATTCTCCATAAGTGTGTTGTTCCTATTTTTACTGGAAGATACGAGGAGGAGGCTGTATACCATCTTCCTCCACTTCCCAAGTCTCAGTGTAACAGCCCATCCCTGGGACCTAACTGCCAACCCTTTGCCTCAAAACCACGGGAGCTGGGTGTGCAAACGCTGTGCACGAGCCAGGCAGTTGGCAAAATAATTGAGTGCCAACTTGTCATATTTTAATGAAGTTCTGGAGTTAGAGATTTATAATTGCTAATGAGCCAGGCTAATAATTAGTTGCTTTATAATAAGGGTGATGATCACTCAGACAGAGGTAGAGAGAGCCAGGCTCCTGCCTAATTTTTCTCCTGTAATTATGCGACATGCCCAACTGCCTGGAACGGCTCTCACCCTTCCGTCCTCTGGCTCCAGGACCGTGCCAGATCTCTATGACACCATCCTGGCTCTCCTGTCCCACCCCGGCAGCTTAACTCTAGGGACCCAGTGCTTCCCACCAGGCATCTCTTGTCCGGTGTCCACCTCTCTTCACTGTCTCACTAGCCAGAGTCTTCTCTGCTTGCTCAGGGGCAGGATGGTTTAGAGGCTGGCTCTAGCGCTAGAGAGCCAAGCTGGACCAGCCACACAGAGAAGCAAAGAGAAGCAATTTAACATTTGGTCCTTCTCTGCTGTTACCTGGCCGGCTCACAGGCCAACAACCCTGGGGTTTGCCTCAGTGGAATGTGGCAGAGATAGTTGAACGAGACTCAGGCCTTCTCTAGCACTGGTCCTCTAGGGGTCACTTTGACTGGTGTGAGGCTTTAAGAAGGATGGGAGGAGGGCACAAAACCACTCCATATCGCTGAAGTGATTTAACCTATGGGTCCTGGTGGCAGATGGAAAGGCAGGATCTTGGGGGTATCTGTGAGACTACTGAGGGAGATGTGTGCAGATGAACATTCTGTTGCGGTGTCTTGATCTTGCCTTTTGCTTGTTTGGGTGGGCGGCTCTGGATCTAGAGCAAGTGTCTGGAGTCCTTGAGGGAGGATCAGATCTCTGAGCAGCCCGCAACTTTATCCTTAGGGATTTGGTATCTGGTGTGTGGGTGCGTGCCTGTGTTCAGGTACATGTTTGTGGAGGTCAGAGGTCATTATCAGGTAGTGTTTGTCATCGGGATGCCTCTCACCTCATTTGTTTATTTAATGAAAAACTGTAGCTGTGTTTGTTACTTTGTGGGTTGTTCTTTGTTTTTTTCTATCCTTCTCTACCTCCTAACACTGGATAAGAGAGAAAAGGATGGAGAGGAAAGGAAAGAGACCCCTAAGGAAAGTCCGGGCTTGTAAAGGAGACTACATCCTGCTGATTAAGGGGATCCAGTTCCTTGCGGCAAGTTTGATTTTTTGCCATCAGGATAGCTTTCCTCTTCTTCCTCCTCTTTCTTCCTCCTCTTTCCTCCCCCTCCTCCTCCTCCTCCTCCTCCTCCTCCTCCTCCTCCTCCTCGTCTTCTTGTGTCTTCTTTGTACACGACTAGTTAACAAACCATGGACAACAACAACCAAGTAACAACCCACCAACCTCTCAGGGCTCTAGCATTTATATGCCCTCTGAAAAGTCCCCAGGATTCCAAATGTCACACAGTCACAGACACTATGTGCAGCTGGCAAAATCATGCCCCTGCTAGAGCACGAGGCAAGTCACAGTCAGCTGTTGTGGACAATCCGAAGCAGCCCCATATCCCACACCTAGGATTAAAACAAAATTATATTCTTATAGTATTTCTGTGTTTTTAAAAGAAACCAAAACCCCCAAATCGTCACTACAAAAACATGCATTTTTACGATTTTGAATTATGTGTATGTCTGTGTGTGTTTGTGTGTACAAGTGTAGGTCCCTGTGGGAGCCAGAGAGCTCAGATCCCCTGGAGCTGGAGTTATAGGTGGTTGTGACCCACTCAACACAGGTGTTAGGAACTAAACCCAGGTCCTCAGCAACAGCAGCTGGTTCTCTTAACTGCTGAGCCATTGTTCCAGCCATCTATCACCTTGTTTTTGAGGAAGGGCCTGGGACTCACCAGTTTGACTGGTCAGTGAACTCTGGAGATGCTCCTGTGTCCCCACTCCCTGGTGCTGAGATCACACTTGTACACCATAGCCATTTGTGTTTGGGCTGAGTTCTGGAGATCAAAATCAGCTTCCATGGTGCAAAGGCAAGCACTTGGCTCACTAAGCTGCCTCTCCGACTTCTTGATATCTATCTTGAATCCAATAAGCCATCTAGATAATTCCTCCATGTCTTCATGTGCTTGTGCATATGTTCAGATGCATCATGGTACAACCTTCTTGCCCCCCCCCCCACATCCCCTAGAGTCTCTTGAGGCTCCTGTAAGTGGCTGGGTGGGGGCTCTGTAATGTCACTGGTACCAAGTAAGAAATAAAACACAAAAGGCACACAGACTGGAATGTAGGCTTTGTGGGCTTGTGCTCTGGAGTCCATGATAAACTTCAGGGGTTCTGTGCATTTGGGTGGGGAAAATCTCATCCTAAATTTTCTTCTCTCTCCTCTCTCTCTCTCTTTCTCTCTCTCTCTCTCTCTCTCTCTCTCTCTCTCTCTCTCTCACATTGTTGTTGTTTGTTTGTTTTTTGTTTTAATTTTTCTCTCTCTTTTGTGCACAGAACCCACAGACCTATAAGTGGTGCTTGGGGCTTCATCAATGAAAAAGAGGTATTTTCATATCTACATTAGTGCAGCAGCAAATACCGCAAAATATTGTTTATGCTCATCACCAGTCTGAAATTATGGTAGTTATTAGACCTGCTGTGAGAGCTTGTTGCTCACCACGTTAATAAAAGATTACATGAGTTGCTATATATTTGGTTCTAAAAATACAAATTACTACAGGTTTTTAAAACACCGTTTGATGGCCGCATTTCAGTGTAATTGCTCCTCAGTAGAACTCAGTGGATTTTCTTTCCTCTCCTCCTCTCTGTCCTGGTCCCAGGCCCCACACCTTCCTGCAGCTATTCTTTTTCAACCCACTAGCTCGGCAGAGATTGACACTCACACTGAAGATGCGATGCTTAGGATACCTGAACTCAGGAGAGACTGAGGGTGCTAACACATCCTCCGAGGCTGGGAGGGGAAAGACAGGATGGAGGCGGGTGGCTCATACTTGAAATCACAGCATTCTGGAAGGCCAAGGCAAGAGAGCTGCTGTGAGTTCCGTGCCAGACTGGGCCATAGAGTGAATTACCAGATCAGTCTGGGCTACATGATGAGAGCCTGCCTGAAAAGACACACACACACACACACACACACACACACACACACACACACACCTCGTGTGCTCTCTGCTCTGCCTGCCTCCCGGTTATGGTTTGACGTGTGAGCTCTCAGCTGTTCCTGCCACCATGCCTTTGCCCCGCCATCATGAACTCTAGCCCTCTGGAACTGTCAGCCCAAATAAACACCTTCTTTTCTAAGTTGCCTTGGTCACGGCGTTTTATCTCAGCAACAGGTGAGTAACGTAAACATTCTCCTATGAGCGTGATGCCATCCTGAGAGGTCAGGCACAGGCTCTGCTTACATAGGCTTGCACCGGGGCCTGGGAGACATAGGTTAGGCAAATAGCAGTTGATTATTAACGACTGCAGACTAGTCAGTAATAATGAAAACTACTTCATGCTGAGGCAGTGAGAGATGGCAGAGGCATGGCATGTCCCACAGCAGTCACTGGCCCTGAAGCTGCCACTGCTGTGTGCTTCGCCCTCTGATATTTTGTTCCATAAGAAACTTCAAATTCAAGATTGGATTTCTTGAACCTGGGGCCAGTAAGATGGCTCAGTGGGAAAAGACTTTTGCTATGAAAGGCAGATGCCAAAGTGCAGTCCCTGGACCCCACATAAGGATGGAAGGAGAGAACCCACTTTGCAAAATGGCCCTCTGCTGTTCACACATAGGAAGTTGTGTGTGTCCTTCAATACACACACACACACACACACACACACACACACACAGTGATGAGGATGCTAATGCTGCTGATGATAATGATAATAATAGAAATAGTAATGATAATGGTAATAATAAAAATTTCTTGGACCCACAATGGTTTCCATATAGCTCAGTAGGTTTTGTTTTTACTATTGCAGTTTTCGTTTTTTTGTGTGTGTGTGCCCATGTGGGCAGATGTATATATAAATGGTGCATGTATAGAAATCAGAGGTCAGTTTTCTCCTTCCACTCTTTCAGTTCCAGAGATCAGACTCAAACCACCCAGCTTGGTGACAAGGCCCTCTACCCGCTGAGCCATCTCACTGGCCCCACCATGGAATTTTTAAAGAAATACATGATTGCTAGGATTCTTATTCCTTTGTCCCTATAAATCACTGACATGCTTGTTTTCCACAATGTTCCCCCAAATTGCCTTATTCCAAACACATGTGCAAGTCTTTGCTGGCACATGGCCCTGATTAAGGGTTTGGTGCTGTCTTATGGGGTGGTGAATACTGAGACCCAGTCCCCACACTCCTGCCCTCTCGGGCTCTGTGCTGCCGGCTCTCAGAGTGTGTTTGCACAGGATTCGAAAAGCCACTTCAAAATGAAAGAAAACAGAGGAGGAGAAAGAGAGGGGAGGAGGAGGGAAAGGAGGAGGGGAAGGAGGAGGGAGGAGGAGGACGGGGAGGAGGAGGAGGGGAGGAGGAGGGGAAGGAGGAGGGAGAGGAGGAGGGAGGAAGAGGAGGGAGGAGGAGGGGGAAAGAGGACAGAGAGGGGGGAGGAGGAGGGGGAGGAGGGGAGGAGGAGGAGAAGAAAGAGGGGGAGGAGGAGGGTGGAGGATGGGGAGGAGGGGAGTTGCAAAGTAAAGAGGTGGCAAACCACTTTCTGCAGTGGGACTAGAAAGGAGTGTTTCTTCCTGTCTATTTGTATTGATAATTGAGCATTTTCTGTTCACTCAGCCAGTACAGCCGGGTTTCCAAAGACACTTTTCGTGCTCTGGAGGGAACTGAGTAAGCCTGTAGCAGGTGGAGAAATTGAGCAAATTAAGACTGGTCACGTGAGTCTTCCTGCCTAGAAGGTGCAGGACTCACCCAGGAGGCAGAGGGTACTCACTCCTCTGAGGTGGGCCTGGACAGGCTAGTTTCCGCTTCTAAGAAGCCCAGAGAGTTCTTTCATTTGTTTGTAATCAATGGAATTATGGAATAGAATTCCTGTGTTCCTAGAAGGCCAGCCTCATTCAAGGTCATGGTCCTGGAGGATGAAGGGCACTAGCTGTCATTTACTGAGCACACACTAAGCACCAGTCCCTGGACCGGGTCTTGTGTGGCTCCCCCTCGTTTAGTCATAGAAGCCCCCAGGAAGTATGCCCCAGCTTCCTAATGAGGTCCTGAGCGTTAGAGGAGAGAGATAGCTCACTGCGGTAGCATAGCATAAAGCCATGGAGCTGGGGTCAGGATCGCAGAGTCTGGCTGGTCCTAGCTTTTGCTCCTAGAGCCACAGTGTCCAAGGGGAGAACACATTCAAGGTCATGGAAAAGCCTTTGGGGTGGATGATAAAGGTTTTGTCAGAATTTTAGAAATCAAGTCATCTATATATCTATCTATGCATATATACATATGCATATATACATATGCATAGATAGATAGATAGATAGATAGATAGATAGATAGATAGATAGATAGATGAGATTAGCCAGAGTTATCCTATACAGGAGAAAATGGTCCTCCCCAAATCCACAGATTGCCACGTAAAAACCCCATTGCCATGTGAGAAATAAGTCTCTTTGAGTTGTTGGCTAGAGATGTCCTAAAGACTCCCCACTTCTCTTGTCTGTCTCCCAGAACTCAGCGATAATACTCTATAGCTGAAGACAGTACACACTTAAGTCATAAGACATTGAGAAACCAAGTATGTGCTGGCCGGGAGACTTCCTCCATGCAGGCAAGCTCTTAGGGTACCAGAAGGTGCTATATAGGTGGCTGGAGTCGCTGGAGTCATCAATAGTATTACCCAGCTGTGAATTCTGTGAACAGCAATAATGAGAGATGTGGTGAGATATGTCTGCAGGTGCACCAGTGGCATGGTTATTACAGGAGTAACCAACCACCTTTTGAGTGGATTTCAGGTCCATTCCACACGAGGGAAATTAAGCCTAGTCCTGAATATCTGGCCAGTAACCCATGGTTGAGGTCATAGGTCTGAGGGGTAAACCCATTATTATTATTATTATTATTATTATTATTATTATTATTATTAAATTCATAGCTTACTTGGTCAACCTGCAGCAGACAATGAGTGTTTATGGAGTGCTCAGCCACAAATGGGACATCAATAACACACACACACATACACACACACACACACATACACACACACACACACTCACACACATGCAAGAGAGAGAGAGAGAGAGAGAGAGAGAGAGAGAGAGAGAAGAGAGAAGAGAGAAGAGAGAAGAGAGAAGAGAGAAGAGAGAAGAGAGAAGAGAGAGAAAGAGCCAGAGGTTATTGAAACCCAGAGTGAGACAATGTCTTCTTGTAGTCATGAACCAACAGCTGTGGTTGGCTGCACAATAGCATCAGATGGTCAGTCAACATCCCATCATAGTTGGGGGAGCTCAGACCCCACTCCTAGCCAAGGAGCTCTGTCCAGCCGATGGCTTCTGAGTGAGGGAGAGTTTGTTTTCTTTAAAAGTGTGGTTCATGTAGATCAAACACACTTTACGAATGGTCCCACAGCCTGGAGTGCATGAGCAGCATAAACAGGAATAGATGAGCTAATAAAAAAAAAAAAAAGACATAAAATTGGGAGGGAATAGAGGGTAGATCTAGGAGGACTTAGGTACAGCAGTGGGGGTGAGCACAATCAAAATAATGGTATAAAATTCTCAGAGGATTAATACAATATTATATTAGCAAAAATAAGAGAAAAGAGAAATGAAGAAAATGGATGGCCCCTATGCACAGGTCAGGCAGCTTCATGCTGCACCAGAACTTTGCCTACATGGAGAACATCAAGACCATACGGCAGCCACAGATTAGGGTCAGTGTGTAGGAGACTCGGCCTCTCCTTCCCACCCGACTCCCTATATTGTCCATCGTTTACCAAGCCATTCGAGGTGTGGGCTCGGAGGTTGGTAAAGACTGATTGGGGAGACATGTAAACACTAGGCTAAGAGTTTGCTCCTCCAGGAAGCCTATAAGGACTAGCATGTGCTTGGTTTTAATGCTGCCTTGAAGCCAGGGAGGACATGTTCTATTTATTACTTATTTAATGGAGGCAGGGATCTCCCACCATAGACCATGCTGGCCTGCATCTCATTATGTAAGCCCACCCTAGCCTTGGACTTGTTGTAATCCTCCTGCCTCACCCTTTCAAACTCTGGCATATGCTTGAGCCACCACACCACACATACATTTGTTTGTTTGTTTAAACATTTAAAGAAGGGGGTCTTCCAGGATTCAATTCCCAGCATCCACATGGCGATTTACAGCCACCCATAACAGGAACCGGATGCCTTCTGCTGAGCTTTTCATGCACCGGGTACTCACATGATGCGATGCAAAGACATACATACGGACAAAGCACTCATGTACATAAAATAAAATAATTCTTTAAAACAAGACGGTAACCTCACTGCTGCCCAGACTGGTCTTGGATTTATAGGCTCAAGTGATCCCTCCCTGCCTCAGCCTCCTGAGCTTCTGGGATGACGGAGGCACGGCGTCACCCTCAGTCCATAGCGGACTCGTGAGTTGTTGAATGATATCTGTGAAGCAGCAATAGAATGGAGTCACGGGTTTTAACATAACCTTTTAAAAAAGCAAGTGTGGGAGCTTGGCATGGAGCTCAATGGGTAGAGTACTTACCTTACACTCACCAAGCCCCGAGTTTGATCCCTGGCACCGCATACACAGGCGTGATGGGCCACGTCTTTAATCTCAGGATTCAGGTGGTAGAGGCAGGGGGAGCAGAAGTTTCAGGACATCCTTGGTTACATAGTGAGTTGGGGGCTAGCCTTAGCTATATGAGACCCTGACTCAGCAAAAAACAAAACAAAACAAAACAACCCTCAAAAATCCTCCTGTCCATCCCTTTGGTCCTGGGGATGGCCTGGTCTCTGCCGCCTGCCTTCTGCTCCTCAGTCCTCTCTCTCCCTGCCTCCTCCCATTTGGGCTGGAAGCTGGAAGGGAACCCAGTTCCCCAGCTGCCTCCTGGCTGCTGCGCTCCAGAGCACAGTATTTAAATCCTGTTAAATAACCTGTTTTCATGGGCAATCACAGCCAGGTTAGTAAATTCCCCGCACGCTCACTCCTTAGACAAAAAACCCACGTCCTGGGTCCCCAGAAAATTGGCCATTGTCCTGTAATGGTGGAATTGAATTGAGCAAATGGTTGTACTTAAGAAAGAAAAGAAAAGTTGTTCCCATTCAGGCAGAAACAAAAGTCCAAACCTTCTGCTCTGGAAATTTCCAGTTCACAGCCCATTTCTCTGCAGGTATAAAGGAGAAAATAAACGCCCTTGCAAGGCAAGTGATTAATTCCAGCCAGCATCTTGGGGTCTCCTGCTGACAGCTGGCTCTACAGTTTTCTTTAATTGGTCACTGTGACCAGAGTTGGGTTGGGTGGAGTCTCAGCTCTGGGATTTCAAAACTTCAACTTGTTGACTTTGTGTGATTGATACCAATGAGAGCTTCTTTTCTAGACCCTGGTGGAAGATCCTATGAATGGGGGTAGGAATTGCTTGTACTGTTCTGTAGCTGGGTGTCTACGGTCCCAATCACCCATTAGTAGCAGCAACACTAATACCATGCCTTTATTAGACGCCTCTGTGTCCATTTCAGAGGATTATGGAAGGAGGCTGGAGACCCACAGCTATGTGGATACTGCTGAATTCAGTAGCCTTGTTGCTTCTGAGAAAGGCTCAGATAGCTAGACAGCCAGCGCATGCATGACACGCTCTGCGTAAGCCACGGGGCTTTGTTACACCCAGCTAGGTCACCTAAATGGCATCTTCTTCCTCCATTAGCCCTGAAACACTCATGTCAAACGAATCAGTCACCTACCGCTACATAACAAACAGCCCCAAACTTAGAGGCTTAAAGCAGCCATTTATCAACTGTGACACTGTGGGCTCAGCTGATCTGGAACATTCTACCAAGACAAGCCGAGTTCATCCATACAGTTGCTGGATGGTTGAGACACTGGGCACTGGAGGATAGCCTGTCCTTTGTTAGCGGAATGACTAGGTATCATGTGACTTGTCCTAGGGAGACGTGAACAAATATCTGTTCACCTCAGATAGGACATCAACGACAGTCTGAAGAAATGATTTGTACCCACATCCAGCTTGGTGAGCCTGTGGGCTTTTGGGGGTTCCTTAGTGGAACATGGGGACCCAAACACAGCTGCATCATCCCACCCACCCAGCGTGAATGACCATTCATGAAAGCTGCTTCCCTGGGGTTCCCTGCGGACTATCAGGCTCCTCAGCTGACTGGAGAGTCACCTCAGCACGTGTCTGCTGTTCCTATAACCTCCTAGGAGAAGGGGCCTTGTCAGTTTTGTGACTTTCTGAGCTTTCTGAATCTCAGGAGCTTCTCTCTTCCCTCCAGGGGGACACGTGGCAATTTGGAGGCAATAGGTGGGTAACATTGGGGCTTTCTGGGATATGATCTGGTCATCCATGGGTTGACTCAAATTTGTCCCCAGGTCCTGTCAGAGTTCAGAATGGAAGCTTCTTAATGACTGGGTAACTGACATGCATTTACAAAATGGAATATTCAGCTGTTTAAGATACATGAAATTTGTAAGTAAAAGTATGGAGATAGAAGTGTTGCCCTTTCTGACCCAGGAGACAAACACTGTATGTTCCCTCTTATATGTAGATTTAACTTTTAAGCTTTAGATTTGTGTGTTTTGCTTAGGATATCTATGGAGGCTAGGTATTTCATAAGGGACTGGAGGGGAGGAAGGAATCTTTTAAAGAAAGGGAAATAGACCACAGTGTTATAAAGGGATAAAGGGGAAATTAGAACGGGAAGATTAAATGGGGAGGGGGTGGGGGAGAATACAGGCAGAGACAACTAACACTAAAGGCCTTTTGAAGAGCCTTGAGGAAACTTACCACCATAAAAGCTTCTTAAAATACATACACATATGAAAGGAATTTAAATGGAGTTTCCATATAATAGGGGAGACAATGTCTCCTATTATAGACATCAAATACCACCAAGAAAAAAACCCAGTACCAGGAATGGGACTTAATCTTGTTGAGTTGTTGACCAAAGGGGTTCCATAGACCATCCTCCCAAACATTGCAGGCTATAGTCAGTGCTGCTGGTGACCCTTCATGACCTGATGGTAAGGCCCTGTAGCTGAAGACACCACATATGTCATCAAATGTGGAAGAATTACATTGGTGCTCAACTAGAGGGTTGGTCTGTATGGACTAGCCACTGTAGTCCTGGAAGAGGAGAAAAGTCCTTGTCAATCAATCAGGGCTTACCCAGCTATGAGCCCTGTGACCTACAACAGTGGCATGAATGTTATAGAAGCAACACACCGCTTTTTGATTGGATAACAAGGTGCAGTGCATGAGCTGAAACCAACACGAGACATGGTTAATGAGGCCAAGAATCTGAGATCAGGTAGGCCATGGGCCCTAGAAAAAAACTACCACAATTTTTCTTTAGAACATAGGAGTAAAATGGCTACCAATGGCATATTGCTATCTTCATAGATCAGTGTACCTCACAAGCCTCATCAGAGAAACTTCTTGTAGTAATTGGTAATTAGCACAGACACACACAAAGCCAGACAATGCACAAACAAGAGACTTTGGAGCACTCGGCCCCAAATAGATTTTTTTTTTTTTTAAGCAAACTCCTCCCTGAGCCTGGGTCCATGAGGAAGAGAAGACAGAAGTAAGAGCCTGAGGTGACCTTAAGGAAACAGTGTATTCAGACACAGTAAGGTGACCTCACAAAGATTGTGACAGTATGCACAAAACCTTCCTATTACAACCAGACAAAATCCCAGCACGGAGAAGAATTGGACATAAAATCCTACCCCTCACAAAGGAGCTATTTGTAAATGATACCTGATAGGGGAGGGAAAATCCATTTTCTACAGGAATGGCACTGGGTATATCAAACCACACTCCTGGGCAGGCCTTATGCTCAGGAGCAAGTTAGCCAACACAGAACGGACTTTATAGTTTTGTGTGTGCGCCTTTTGTTGTTGTTATGGTTTGGTGTTTTTCTATATTTTGTGTGGATTTGGGGGAGTCTTCTTTTTCTTATTGGGGGAGAGAGTGGTCATGAAGTTGAGTGGGTAAGGAGGTGTGGAGGACCTGGGAGGATGTTGCGGGGGGGGGGGGAGACAGAATATGACCAAAATATACTGTGCAAAAACATTATTAAAGGGAGTGGAAACTTCCAGATCTTCTTTAGGATGGACATATGCCATCGGCCATAGCAAGATAAAGGGCAGTTCTGACTCAGGAGCAGCATCACAGGTTCAATGGCCCCTCCCCAGCATCCATGACCATCCAAAGCCCCCAGAATGTGACGTGACTTGGAAATAGGGTCTTTGAAGGAGAAATATGAATCTACAGTTAGTGGTCCTAGACTTCGGATAAGTTTGAACTGTAACAGCTTCCCTTACAGGAAGGGAAGTCAGAGACTGGGAGATGCAGAGTGGGGGTTTGAAGTGATACAGCCACAGCCAAGGAGTGACAAAGATGGCAGCTGCCTTCCTAAGCTGGAGAGAGGCATGGGATAGGGTCACCACTGGAGCCTCATGACCCCAATGACAGCTTGACTTTGGACTTGGCTTACCTGAGTTTCCGGGTCTGCAGCAGTTCCGAGACACTCAGACAGGGGGACACAGACTCCACTTCTTAGGACCAGGGGGAGGGGCCAGGAAGGTGGGCTGGAGGAGAGATTTTTTTTTTTTTTTCTCAGCTCCCAATCCACTATTGGCATTTACCTTTAAATCAAAGAGCAGCCATCGGATGCCAGACACCAGCCTGCCACAGCCCGCTGGTTCTATTTCGGCACAGGCTCCTGAGAGAGCTTGCACGAGGTGTCGTCGCTCTCACAGCTGCCTCCCTTGCAACAGCCTTTCCACACCACATATTCCTCACCGCATCCGGCTGGACTTAGGCCATGTCAGCTCTGTCTGAGCAAAGCCCAGGAAGGCAGGGTGGCTAAGAGACAGTGCTGGGTGTCGCCTGAGCTCCTGGGGACAGCTTTCTCACCTCCAGATCAAGTGGCCTGGGCTAACCTGGACTCTTGCTCTCTCCAAAGATCCAAGCCTGTCTCCAGTGCACAGGAGGGGACTCTGAATTGCCAGGAAGCCAGTTTGGAGAGACTTTGGGGGTTTGCTCTTTAGGGAGACTGCAGCATGGAACCAGCAACCCATGTCGTCAAAATCCCCACCAGACAACAGCATTTCTGACACAAAGGCGCCTGCATCCGCTTCTTAAGAGCTGTCAGCGCTGAGGAGCCACCTTCAACAACACTGCCAAGTCCCTGGGACTCACAGGAAGGCTGTGTTGGAGAACTTTCCCACCAATCAGGGAACTGCATTAAGTCAACACCACTGACCTCAAGGGAACTCCTGGCTCATGGGATCCTGCCACAGCAGCCTCCTCAGTCATGGGTAAGGCACCATCCACCCCTGAGCACAGCTTGCATAGGCACCAAGGGAAACGGTGAAGTGGGAGATGAAAACAGGAAGTGGGGGTTCTGGGGGAAGGAGGTGAAGAACAGACTGAAGAGCACCCTCCAGCTCGTGTTGGTTTGGAACCCCAGAACATGAACTTTTGAGGGAATGAAGCCTCCATCCCCGTGCTTGGTGAATGTGCAGGCATGCTAGAGTAGAGGGGTGCCTGAACCCGATAGCTAGAACCACAGCCCTCCTAAGAAGAAAAGAAACCAAGTATGTAGACCCAGAGAGAGCCCACACATGACAGAAGCAGAAACAGATGTGACACAGAGAGGCAGGGAGGACCCCTGTTCCAGAACCTGCAGAAGGATGTGACCCTGACTGATTGCACCATCTATCACTTCAGCCTGGAGCCTCCAGGGCTCTGAGAGAATCACACCCAGTTACTAGAAGTTGCTAGGCTGTGGTATCTTATGACAGTGACCACAGGGGACTCAGATGAAGTCATACAGCAGGTGGAGTGGGTAGAAGATGTGGCAAGCCATCCGCTCTGACTATTCTCCTTCCTCTCTTTCTCCCCTGCCCCACCCCCTTTCCTGGTTGTCTGTGAACTCACTATGTAGACCAGGCTGTCCTTGAATTCAGGGAGATCCACCGGCCTCTGTCTCAAATTCTAGGACTAAAGGTGTGTGGTGTGTACTAACACACTCAGGTTGATGCAATGTTTTCATGAGGAACTTCAAACCGTGTTCTTTACAGAGTGAGTTCCAGGACAGCGAGGGCTATACAGAGAAACCCTGTCTTGAAAAAACCAAAAAACCAACCAACCAACCAACCAAACAAACAAACAAACCAAACAGTGTTCTTTTCTTTCTTTCAAGAACCTTCAGTGACTTTTCATTGCTCTTAGAATAAGACACAAAGTATCACAAGAGCCTGCTGCTGTTCCAACCCCATCTAGACTTATCTCTGTACTGGCAAGGCTGCCCCGCACAAAGCCTTTTCTGTGGCCCCAACAAGTTTGTTTCAACTGCTTCAGTACCCATCCTCAGATGGTTAGATATGGAGCCACGATAGAGGACACAGCGATGTCCGCTTTAGGAAATGAAAGCAGCAGCTCTAGAACACCTTGCACGCCTTGCACGCCTTGCACGTGGATGTTTACAGTGTCGTTGCTTGGAGTAGCCCTAAAACAGGCATAAAACAAATCTCTGCCAGGTGGATATGGAACACATGATCTGTACCTCCTACCCAGTAGAAGGGAGTATTATTTAGCTAGGAAAAGGAATCAAGTTCTGACGTTTATTGAAACATGAGCCAAACAGGCTAAGTGAAGGGATGCCCAAACAAAAGACCACCTGAGAGCCTGTCATTCTGTCGTCATTCTGTCGTCATTCTGTCCATAACCTGAGACTCCACTGTGAGAAGTTGATGAGTAATGGCTTCCGATTGGAAAGGGGCAAAGGTGTAGGAGGTATAGAGTCTCCTTCTCTGCTGGTGAAAATGCCCTAGACTGACAATGTGAATAGTGTATTGTGATGGCTACTCCTGGTTGTCAACTTGACTACATCTGGACTGAACTATAATCCAGAAATAGAGGGCTCACCTGCGATCTGGATCTTGAGACTGGAAGACTCAGGCCTCTGACCTGGATCTTGACATGGAGATCTTGAGGCATAGTGGATATGAAAAGCTTAGGCCCAGGCAAGGTAGGACAGGCCTTTAATCCCAGGAGACTGAGGTAAGGAGACCTCTGAGTTGAAGGTCAGCCTTGGGCAAAGCAAGTTCCAAATCCACGCTTGGTGGTAATCATCTTTCATCTGGGCCACAGAAGTTCCCACCTCCCTGTTAGTGAATTGGTAAGGATGATAAAAGTTCCAGAAACAGCTCTAATGTCACACAAAGGACATGGAAGGAGGACGACTCACTCTTTTTCACCTCCTTGCTCTTACTAGCCAACACGCCTGTGGAACCTACTTCTTCAGGATTCCAGCTTACACAGAAGTCCAGCTGAGACAACTAGCCTCGTGGGACTGAGCAACTACCAGCTCCTTGGACATCCCATTCACAGCTGCCCAGTGTTGGGTTGGAGGAACTACAGACTGTAAGTCATTGCAATAAATTCCTTCAACATAGAGAGACCTTCCATAAATTCTGTAAAGGAGGGGAGGCAGAGAAGGGGCTACAGAGCCTGCTGAGGGCAAACGGTGGTCGACCCCTCGAACAGGCAGCAAGAAGGGAGAAGAACAGCTATTGGCTGGAGGCAGTGTAAGCAATGGATGAAGAGACCAACAAAATGGGAACTGTCCAGGTAGGGGGATCTTACTCTCACTTAAAAGCATCAAGCCAGGCTGGGAAGATGCGTTAGTGGATAAAGTGTTTGCCGTGCAAGCTTAGGGACCAGAGTTTGGATGCCCAGCACCTGTGTAGATGCTGGTCTGAATGGATGTGGTGGCTTGTGATTCCAGCAATCAGAGCAGGGAGATGGGGGTGGGAGGACATTTCCAGAACAAGCTGATTAGCTGGACTAGCCAAATTGGAACACTCTGGGTTCCAGTGAGAGACCCTGTCTCAATAGGTAAGGTGGAGATCGATCAAACAAGATACAAATCAATGTCTGCCTCCACACATGTGTGCCCACACAGTACAAAAACCACAGGCATGTGCATGCATAACACACACACACACACACACACCAACACACAAGCTCTCACCTCACTGTTAGTGAGTTGGTAGGGATGTTGAAAGTTCCAGAAACAGCCCTGAAAGTCACAGCACCTGAATGTTCTCAGAGCCATCCTATAGCATACTCCACAGCCGCTGCTTAAGCAGTAAATTATGCGAGATATGACCAAAACAGAGGCATGAGGTCTGTGAGGGGCAGGCACAGATCTGACTTCTGAGAATGTGAAGCTCAGGGATGGGGGCAGCAGTAATCAAGGTCTGGAGTGGTGAGGAGTGGTTTCATACAAGGTACAGAAGACCCGACTCTACAGTGTGGAGAACCAGACAGAGGGCTGAGTTCTAACGGTGCCATTCACAGGATAGGAGAGACTGGCGTGCTGTGCATCTGCCTGAACATCCAGCTGAGCCTTCCCAGAGCCCCTCTTCCCTTGAACGATGCCTTGGGAAAGGTTGGACACTTGAGGGGCAGAGGAGAGGTGAGCCTAGAGGTTTGATTCTGGGAAGGAAAGCTGGGATCTACCAGATGCCCTCTGTGTGTTGGGTGAGGGCTGTCTTCTCAGTGCAGAAGGCAGCTGAGGCAGAAGAGGTCACCAGGTGTCCTCATGGCACGTGAACACCTGCAGGTGAGATAGAGCCAGCACAGGGCAGCTTCATCTCCTTTGCTGTTTCAAACAGCATCTTCACTGAGCTGCCATTTCTAAGCCTAGACTCCTCCCACTCAAAGCATCTGGCCCGGTTGCTATTGGTGTTTCAATGAATAACTATCACCCTCATAAATTTTAGACCATTTTCATCTTCCAAGACCTCTGCGCTCCTCAGCCGTCACCAATAGCAAAGGTGACAGGGTAGGACCCCCTCCTTGGCAGCTAGCACCTTTGGTGACAGTTTCATGCCACGCTGTGTCCTCCCTTCTCCTGGCCTGGACTCTAAGTGACTGTCAACTCTCTCAAACGGAGCCCTGTCTGCACCCGTTCCTTGTGTGGGGTATGGGTCAGTGTAGCTGTCTTCAGATGAAAGATCACGAGAAAAGGGGCGAGAAGGCAGGCTCCGGGGGCCACTGGCTCTGCCGAACATGTCTAGAAAACTAAAGGCTTCTCTACTGCTTCCTTCTCATAATTGCTTGGAAACCTCCCGGCACATTGACCCCGGGTTCCTCCCAGGAAAGACTGAAGCAGGGAGGACCCCGTGTCTCTGCCCTACCTTCCCCTCATTTCCTGGCTCCTCAGTGACTTCTTTCTCCAAGAAGTCAGGGAGCTGCCTGCCCCCTCTCCATGCCCAGCAGGCTCTGCCCTCTCTAAGTCTGACCTGAGGTCCTAGGAGCTGGAGGGGCACCAAAGGCAAAGCCAGTCTACCCTCAGAAGACTGAACTCCCTGAAGGCTCCAGGAACAGGTTCTGGGGGGCGGGAAGGTGGGGGGGCGGGGCACAGACGACACTTGGGCATCCCACAGTGCCCCCTGCCTCAGAAGGGTACCCCTTTGTTTTCACACACCACTCCTTGATATTTTAAATTTTTAATCACCCTTTTAGAAGGCTGGGTATTTCTGTTTGCGCTGTCCCTCCACCCCCAAACAAGGTAGTCAGCTGGTTTGGGGGTGGGGGGGGTTGTTGTCAGTGTTCCATGGGTCCCAGAACTAAAATTGAGGACCCCCCCCCCGAGGGGGCAGCAGAGGTAATTCCTTACAGATCAGGAATTAGTCCTGGGCTTAATTAAATTCTAGCACGGGGAAAGAAGGCTTGAAGCTTCTAGAAGAGAACATGTTTAGATCTTTAGTACACCAGAGGTCTGGCAGGAGTCGTGCAGTGCCCAGACTCCCTGAAAGAGTCGAATATAGCTTTCTCTGCTTATAAAAGCTATCTTGGCAATCGTAAGATGGCAGTGCAGCAGTTGCCCGCCACCTGACAGTGCTAAAACAGGCATCTTCTTATGGGTTTTCTAACCAACCGGGAGCAAATACCTGATACTTCCTCCCACCCAGCTGCCCCCAACCCAGGGCACAGGAAAAACTGGCCATCAGCACTGCCTTCCCTGATAGGACAGACAGAGAACCGTGCAAGGCAGGGCACGAGTCTGCCAAGGGCCCATCGGGGTGAGAAGACAGCCCCTTCAGGCCTTCTGATCGTTAAAACCAGAGCTGGGCCCTGTGCGGAGAGACAACCTCACAACAGGCTTCAAAGGTGGCAGAAGTCCCAGCAGTTTGTGCTCCCACTCTGCGTGTAGAGTTTAAGCCCCTCCTCCCCGCCACCTCCTCCGCCATCCTGAGCAAATGTGGTTATAGTCAAGGCCAGGCCCACTGTCTCCTAGAAAGCCACAACCTGCTCCTCCCGGGAATGTTCTCTTGAAGTTCATAGGAGGTTCTACATCCGATTAGCTGTCTCCATGTCGGCTGTCCTCATCCCAAAGGGGTTAAAAGTGCTGCCACTTCTCTGTAGGGAAGAGAAGAACTGGGTCTTGAGATCTGGGCACCAGCTGTGGGATGCTTGGGATAAGGGCATGCGGGTACTCTCCTGTGATTGAAGACTCTGGCTCCAAGTGGCATTTCCTCTCTGCTTGTGGAAGTCTGAAGGAACCCATCTAGTGTGCAGGGAGATGATTGCCAACCCGCTGCTCCATGGAGAACCAGTCTTAGAAAGGGAATCTTCCAGAGAGAGCCGAGGTGGACCAAGAAACTGTGACCTACAAAACTCCGCCCCTCCGTCTCACTGGCTCCCACACCCACTAGCACTTTTACTTGCAAGAAAACCCCTCAAGTGCCACCTCCCGTGGGAAGGCTTCCGGGAACGTCCCCAGAGGAAAGAGTGCATTGGTGTGGTGCCTGTCTCCCTAGCCACCGTCGTTTGAGCTCCTTAGGGAGAGAGCTTTGTCTGCTCTGTTCCTGCGGCTTTTCTTTAGTTACTGGATTTTGCTAGGGATGGGGACCCACAGCTCCTGGGCGTCCCGGCTCCCTCTCAGAGGTTCTGAATCGCTTTTTGCACCCTGTGCACCACGCAGGCCATTTACTGAGAAAAGTGAAGGGATAATTTCCTGACCTTAATATGCAAGCTGAGATTTTCTCAGCGGCTAATGATCAAAGCTCTGCTTCTGCCTCCTTAGCCCCAGGACGGGGAGGCCGCCGGGCTTAGTAAATGGCTTTAGACATCATCTCAGCCTGGACCTCCGAAATTAAATTTTACATGTTAATCTGAAAGGAGTCGTTTTTTGAAGGGCTTCCCGTGAGCCCAGCAGGCCTAAATTAGTGAAGCCAGGGCCAGGAAACAGAATGGCCGCCACCTGCAGGTCAGGCACAGAAAGTCAATTTATGCTAATGAGGGTGCTTGGCCTGCCTGAGAGGCATTGTGGGAGCAACAGGTGTCCTGTTAATAGGTTATGATTTTTTTTGGGGGGGGGGGCTAGGTTGCCCTTGGTGTCCCAGGATTATGTGCAGCGCCACCTGCAGGCCTATCCGTGAAGGTGCAGGGCTGTTAGATGACCTTCCCTCACTTCCAGATGGACTTCCAGACAGTTTGGGGGTATGTAGTATCCCCACATCTTGTCATTCCTGTGCCTCTGATAGAATTAACTATGTTGAGAATTATGTTGAGATATGGTCATCCCTGTCTCCTGTTGAAACTATTGTAGAACTTTCTTCGGTTATACGCTCCTTATTTCCTGAAGGAAACTCTTGAGGTACTGTTATCAAACTTGGGGGTCACAACCTGTGCCCCAAGCCAGGTCTAGCCACCTATGCTCAATATGGCAATTAAAAGAGCAAAATTAATAGTGCAAAGCAGAAAAGGGAGGTTTACTCCATGTGTCCATATTGGGAAGAGAAAACAGACAGATTCCAAAAACCCCTCAAGTCTGACTTCAGTGTCTAGAAGTGAGATTAAAGTTTAAATGTCTGGGCAAGGATATGCATAGCACAGACCCGCCATTGCCTGGGCTCCAGGCTCCTCCTGTAAGGTGGTTTGACACGTTGTTAGTGGAGCTGTGCGAAGTCTCTTTTCAGGTCTCCCCTCTGACTGATGCTTTTTCTTCTCCGGACTTGAGATTCGTGGGGGAATCCCCACTTTTGGGAGGTTGGGGACATGCGCATTGTTCAAACAGTCTGAAAGCCAAGCCAGGTTGAGAGGTGCGTCTGTTTGCATGCCTGGCTCATTATATTAGTGTCTCTCCATCAGGGAGAACAGAGGAACTCATTGGTTGAGTATCTTGATAGGCTTTTATGTGCAGCTTGGGACTAGGGTCAGCGATCCGGGGGTTCCGAGTGCTGCTCCAGTGCCTTCACCTCACCCACCCTCACTGGGGACAGACTAGCTCTCCAGAAGTTCCTAATGGAAGGCCAAGGAGGGTGATCAGTCTGGCGTGCCTGCCCAGGGGCCTGCAGTGCAGAAGCAGGGAGAAGTAGGAACATTCACAGAACAAAATGTGCTATTTGTTGCTACTTAACAAATGAGGAAACTGAGGTTCAGGGAGCTTAAGGGGAGGAAGTCCAAGCGGAGGAGGAGGCTGAGGGATGATGTGTGATGCGAGCTGTTCTGAGACAGCATCAGCCTTCCGTGCTTCTGTGATGGGTGGAAGGCATGGGCTAGGTGCCATGGTCCTCCCCACCATGTAGAAATGACATATTCCAGGCAGCCTGCAGCTCTGGCAGAGATATGGTGCTGAGGGAGGGGCATGCTGACTTTTAGGTTGGTCATGGAGAAGTATACTCTTGCTCAAATAGAAAACACTTATGAACCCCAAATCTCATACCCATACGAATCATCTTGAGGTTGGCAGTGTAGCCATATAGATAGAGTGCTTGTATAATGTGTATAAAGACTTGGGTTTGACTCCCAGCATCACATAAGCTAGGCATGATGAGGCACATTTGTAATCCCAGAAGTTCAAGGTCACCCTCAAATACATAGAGAGACCAGGACAGCTTGGGCTACCTGAGACCCAGAGAGAGAATATTGAGCCAAGCAGTTCGCATTCAGAACCCCCATGCTTCAGATGTGGAAGTCTGTGGATTCTTAGGGATCTGAGTGCAGCTAACCTGCTTGGTACTGATACTAAGATGAACTGGATGTGGGTGGCTAGGAACATCCTTGGAGGAAGCATCCTTGTGGGCCAGAACATCCTTCAGAGCATCCTCCAAAAGCCACACATCAGAAGGAAGAGGCTTTATTGAGTTTTTTTGTTATAAAAGATGCCTAGCGGCTGAGACATTCTGTCTTCCAAAACACTGGAATAGCAACACACATTTGGGGACATAACAAGACAAAATGATTGCCATAAAGAAAGGTCTAACAGAGAATGGAAAACTGGATCCTGCTCTATGAGGTCTTAATGCCAGTT
The DNA here is from genome assembly GCF_900095145.1 of Mus pahari. NCBI lineage: Eukaryota > Metazoa > Chordata > Mammalia > Rodentia > Muridae > Mus > Mus pahari. The sequence goes on along the minus strand of NC_034603.1, from coordinate 81,469,606 downwards.
TATTCCCCCACTCAACCCAAATAGATAGACAGTGCCATCCACCTCTGCAAGCTTGGTGCAGGAAGGAGCCAGCCACTATGTAGTAGTTAACCCAGGCTGTGAGTGAACTCACCTGCTAGACCAGAATTGGAAGCAAACTCTATTAAATACATCAGATGGAAACAGCTGGCTGGACAGTCAATCGTATAGTCTGCAGTGTAGAACCATGGTTTGTGGGATGTCCCCCGGGTTAGGGTGCTTCTCTGTACGCAGTTTCCTGGCATGGAATTCACACTGTGCAAAGGAGGACAGTTGAGACTGGCCAGTGCACAGCTCAGAGGACTCATCTCAGGCCTGCAAATCAGAGATATGCAAATCAGAGAGATATGCAAATCAGAGAGATATGCAAATCAGAGAGATATGCAAATCAGATCAGCCCCAGTCAAAGGGTTGGGTTCTAGAGTTTGAGGACAGCTACAGGGCATTGTCATTTCCTCACGTTAGTGTTTGGGAATTTCTGACCTAATAGAGAGTCGACCTGCTGGGTCTTCTGGTCTGCACTAATGGCCTCTCCTTCGCAGCACCCACCTGTAGGTTCTAGATGCACCATCTCCTTGCTGCTACTGCAGCATAGACTTCCCGTGAGCAGCTGACCCACGTACCCTGACTGCCTGAATCTCCCTCCAGCCATGGCACCGTGGCAGCAGGAATGAGGCAGCACAGTGTACTTGCATGCACGCATCCCAGTAGACAACAGTCACGCCTCTGAGCCCTGTGCTTGGTGCTGGGCATGGTAGGCACTCAGCAGATAAGAAGCCTGGGTCCTCTCTCCCCCCTCATGCCCTCTATTGCTGGTGCCTCACGGCTACCCAGAAATCCCATGTAGCCCCAAAGTCTTGGACACCCGAAGACTCTTTCCCAGCCTTCCTTCTGGCTTCCACTGGAAGAGGCCACAATCCTGAAGGTGACCCCGGCTCCCTGTGCTTAGTTTTTTCCCAAGAAAATGCAGTGTCGAATCTGGGTGTGGTGGCATGGGCCTGTCTCGCCAGCACTCAGGAGGCTGTGGCTGGACATTTGCAAGCTCTAGGCCAGCCTGGGCTATCTAGCAAGATCCTGCCTTAAAGAAGGGAAGAGGGGGATGGAGGAGGAGGGAGGGCTCTGCTGGCAGCTGTCTCCCTCTCCTTAAGTCTCCACTTTCAGACACTCCAAAGTCCTTCTCCATCCCTGTCTCCCCTGCTGCTTCATTTCATCCTGTCCTGTCATCCCTGGGGTCCTCAGTCCCGTCTCTCTTGTGGAAACTTTGTCTCCTTGTGCCCTTGTCTGTCTTGCTGGCTTCTTGGAGAACACAGAGGCAAGGCTGGGGAAAATGCCAGAAAGTGGGTGCAGGTGCAGGCTCCATGCTGGGGCTTTGTCACATCCCGTGGTGAGGGAGGGGAGGAGTTCGCCTATGAATCCAAGTCCAACTTTTAACCATCTTGGCACCGGGTAAAGAAGATATTCTGAAGAGATGCTGCGCCCTGCCCTCCCTTTGGCTATCAGAGTCCTGAAACAATGGACCCCCAGGAATTGGATTGTCCTTGGTGGTTCAGGCTGGGAGAAGGAGGTGGCTGAGGGCTGGCACAGCCAGGGTTTGGGGGGGGGTGTTGTCTCCCAGGGAGAGATCTCACACAGTCTGAAGCCTAGTTTGACTGCCTTGCCAGACAGACTGGAGAGGATATGTCTGTGATGGGCAGGACCACACCTTGATCAGGACGGCTTAGCCATGCATACCTTGTGTCCTGTATTTAAACCTAAGCCTCATGCCAGGACCTCCAAGATGGACTTGGGAGAGTGAACACTAAACCACTTTGTTCTTCTCCCCAGTGTCTCCATTGAATAAATGTTCCTTTTCCGTTTCTCACTATGACTCTCCCGTCTAATTGGTCTATTGAGGACCGGTGCTGAGCCTAGCTTGTTAGATCCTAGATAAGGACCCTGGCAGCTCTGCTCGTTGAACCAGTTGCTTATTCTCACGCACCAGGAGCTCCCTCTGCCCTGCTCTGCTCCAGGTTAACCCCTGGCACCTTGCCATTCACAGTCTTTTCAGGGTCCCCCCCTTTCCGCATGTCTGCTCTGGATTGACTCACCATGGCTCGCTGAAAGCATTCATTGTTTTCCAGAACAAACTGCTGCTAGTACATGTTGAAGTCCAGTGTATCCTTGATCGTTTTCAACCCAATAAGGAGATCAGCTGTACCAGAAAAGACACTCATGTACCAGAAAAGTGAGCGATGGGGTGAGGGGAGCTTGGGAGGTGGCTCACAAGGACCTGATTTTGAATCCCTAACCCCTATGTAAAAATCTTGGCATGGCTATACCTGCCTGTAACCCCAGCCCTAGATGGATAAAGACAGGGAGATCCTAAGAGCTCCCTGGCCAGCTAGCCTAGCCCAAACATTGAGCTTCCAGTTCAGTTAGAGGCTCTGTCTCAAACCAGTAATGCTGAGATGGATAGAGGAAGGCACCAGACATCCTGCTCTGGCCTCTCTGTGTGAACACGTGGGTTATACACATTCATATGCATATATCACATTATCTACAACAGACATAACACACACACACACACACACACACACACACACAGTGATCGACGCCAGAGTGGATAAAGTTCCAGTTCTGAGTGTCTCTGCCCAACACCCCTTCCCACAGTGCTGGTCACAGCCCAGATCTCCAGTCCTTTATTTTAGGGGACCTGCTTCCTCCTTGTCCAGAGGCCTGAATGAGCTAGTAGGAGTCTTTCCTGGGGGCTTCCCATACTGCAGAACACACCAGCCTTCCTTTAAGGTCCCCACCACTAGCTAGCCGGTCCTTGGATTCCATCCCACTCCTTCCCACCCCACCCCCACCCCCCATCAGCAAGGTGAGCTATACAAAAGCCTCCTGCCTGGGAAGAGGCTCCAGCTGCTGCTGCTAGGTACCTCTGTCCCTGAATGGGGACCACCTGGCAACAGAGGAAGGATTGGCTGTGCTTTATTGAGGTGGATCAGTTTAGCAGGGAACTGACAGTTTGCAGAATCCTCGGGGTAGCAGAGATGACAATTTGCTCTCAAAAAGAGCTAAGAGGTTTGCAGTAGTTACAGAGTGTTCTAAACAATCATGGGTTTTATCTATGTCCCGGAACCCCCGCTGCACACGGGAGTCACCTAGAAAGCTAAAAAAAAAAAAAAAAATCCAAAAAAAAACCCTGCCTCGTTTCGTCTCTCACCAGGCACAGTTAATTGGTTTAGGGTGGGGACTCCTCCGTATCGGTTTTGAAAGCTCCGGGGCGATTCTCACTTGTAGTCAAGGTTAAGATTAAACCGGTGCTCTTCAGGCTTCAGTGAGATCAAATGCACCTGGAAGGCTGGGTTAAAGCTGCAGGTTCCACCCAGGAGGGCTGAGGCCTAAGGTTTGGGGGTAGCAATGCAAGGATTTGCATTTCTAGGGAATTGGGGGGTGGGGATGGCTTAGCTGGTGCTTGCCTCGCAAGCAAGAGGACCAGAGCTCCATGCCTAGAGTCTGTATAAAATCAATCAGTTAGTCAGCCACTCAGTCAATCCCAGCCTAGTACGGGGTTGCAGATAGCTCAGTGGGTAAAAGCTCTGACCTCAGCAGGATGGCCTGAGTCCAGTCCCCAGAACCCACATAAAGGTGAAAGGAAAGAACAGATTCCATACAGGGTAGTGTGTGGGCATTTGTGCATGTGCTGCTACAGGAGAGACCGACACCCTGAGAGTCTGACTTTGTAAACAGACTCTCCAAGTGCCAGATTCCAGGTGAATGGCTGGAGCCATTCTCACATCCCCAAGGAAACTCGTGGACCTCAGATTGCCAGACTCTGACATCAGAGAACTACCAGTGGCCACTTGCCTCCCCCTCCCTGACAATGGGTACAGAGCAACCAGGCATATCCCTGTCCTGTAGCTCCCCCTGCATCCTTAGAATCCCACCTTCATTCCCCTGCCTCCCAGGAATCAGAGCCAGTTTGGCTGCAGTCCTAAGAGACCACCCCTTTCTCTCTGAGAGCTTTAAGGGACTCTGCCTTCATGGTTCTGCACTCTCATCCCAGACCCTGACACTCTGTCTGTCTGTCTGTCTGCCCGCCCGCCTATATGTTTGTGTCATTGATGTGTTAACTTAGCAGATCCCTAGCACAGAAGCTAAGCTGTTATGGGGAGCCCACCAGAGAGGAACACTCAGACAGTTTATAGCTAACTGAGAGTCTTTATTCCAGCTGGTCGGGACTACACTGAGGTACTAGGGAACTCGAGTGAGTGTCCAGAGCATGGGGCTTTTGAAGACAAAAACCACTGTATCCTGGCATCTCACTCTCAGCAGCCACAGGGGGCCTGGAAGAGGCAACCAGATGAACAGAAGCTAAGGTAGATAAGCAGTTGGCTGGAGGAGTTTGCCTAAGCAGGCAGATTCACAAAGGCTAAGGGAAGTTACGCTGGGGCATCCTGACCTTGAGTTCCTAGACTATTCTCCATCAAGGAGATAGAATTCTAGTTAAACCTGAAATGGCCTCAGCAAGAATACAAAATGGAAGAACCTCTGCACTGTCCTGGCCTGTCACTGTCACCAGATAGCACCTGAGGCCCATAGCTGAGCTCTCACTTCCTGTGCTGTAACCTCCCTCTCTGATTATCCATCAGAGATAATATATATATATATATTGGTTTTTGAGACAGGGTTTCTCTATGTAGCCCTGGCTGACCTGGAACTCACTCTGTAGACCAGGCTGGCCTCGAACTCAGAAATCCTCCTGCCTCTGCCTCCCAAGTGCTGGAATTAAAGGTGTGCACCACCATACCCGGCCATCAATATATTTTAAAGGAGCTTTGATTTGTGACTCTTTCTTTGTTCTGTTATTATAAACATTCGATGAAAATGTTTCCGTATTGGAACACAGGATTTGGGATGATCTAAATCTGTGTTCTCAGACTGTGGCTGCTCATATTTGTCTCCAGAATCAACTGTCTCTTATTTATTCATATCTGTGCCCTCCATGTTTCCAACCAACTCTATGAGCTCTGCATTCTGCTAACCAAGAGCAGCCTCTCGAATCCATAGGGGCCTCCAGAAAGCTCCCCATGGCTGGGTGCCTGTTCAAAATTCCAGAAGGCCTAAGCTTCAGTGGGACAAAGGCCAGGAGGTGAGAAACCGCACCCAATTTATCTACATTGTCTTTGAGGTGAGATCTATAGTGAGAAGCTCAAGGATGGGGAGCAGGGTGGGAGCCAGGCTGGAGGAAGAACAAGGGACAGGTCTCAGTCAGAGAGAAGGTGACATGGTACCCAAGAAACCAGTGGATAGCTGGGCCTTGCCACCAGACAAGTCAAACACAGGAAACCTTTGTTACGTTTGTTACTGGGGAAATGGTAACAATGTTTCAGATAGCCTCTCTTTCCCTGGGCTAGCGGGGAATGAACTTTCTCCATTTCTAATGTAGCATAACCATCCTATCGACAGGTGCTCCAGTGAGTCTAAGAGAGAGAGAGAGAGAGATGCCCTCATCTTTCACAGAAGCTAAGACACTGCTGTGCCATTATTTTATGTAACCAGAAACAGGGAAAAAAAATCTACCAAATAAATTACAACATTGATTGCAAAAATGTGTCCAATTCTAGGATATAGAAAAATATGAAGAAATGGTATCTTTGAATCAATAACATGCAGTAATGATAATAAAATACTAAGCTCACTCTTATTTATGACATCCTCTGCCAAACTCTTTACTTCTGTCTCCTCCCAGAGCCCCTCAGGAACCTTTCATGGCAGGGGCTATTATGCCTCAGAAAAAGCAAGGCTTAAACATTTGAGTAAATTGGTCTCTTGGCTAAGAGATGGGGGCACTGAACTTTGGGTCTTCTGGCTCCTTTAGAGTGAGCTGATAAGCAAGTCGGAGCAGAGCCAGGAAGGATCTCCTCCTATTGTAGTTTGTCAGAAATGAAGATGCTCAATAAATAATTGAAGGGAGAGACTGGTCCACACAGGCAAAACATGTTTGATGGAGGTTTGATAGGGTAGCAGTGTTGGCGTAAATCGCCGTTTGCTCTCTGGAAATCTAAGTAGCAAGTAGTATATAGCACTTATCTTTCTCCGTGCTTTCTGCTGCGCCTCCATCCTGGGAGAAACGACCCCATCATTTTAGTGTGCAGTCTGGATGTTTTGCGTGTATACACATACAGTTGGGGCGGGGTGGGGGAAGGGGGACGTGGACACTTTGATTAGTATGGAAAATATGCTTCTGTAGACATCACTTCCCAAGGTCAGAGAGATGACTCCATGGTCACAAACATTTCCTGATCATACACAGGACTCAGATTTGGTTTCCAGCACTGACATGGTGGGTCACAACCATCTGTAACTCCAGTTCAAGGGGATCTGATGTCCTCTTCTGATGACTCCAGGTTCATGCATGCACAGGACACCCATACATGAACCCAGGCACAAGCATGCATCGTGCATATAAAGTAAGTTTGCCTTTTATTTTTAAATATACTTCTTTTTAAAGTTCACTTTATTCAGAGGCCAGGTAGAGGGCTATGCTGGCTTAGGGGTTCTGTTTTGTTTTCTTTATCATTTTGGCACAGCCAAGGTCTTCTGGGAAGAGGGAACCTTAATGGATAAAATGTCTCCATCAGATTGCCTGTAGGTAAGTCTATGGGGGCGCTTTCTTGATTAATGATTGATATGGAAGGGCCCAGCCCACTGGACATGGTCCCACCAGTAGGCAGGTAGTCCTAAGTTGTATAAGAAGTCAGGTTGAGCTAGCTATAAAGAGCCAGTAAGCAGCATCCCTCCATGGCCTCTGCTTCAGTTCCTGCATCCAGGTTCCTGCCTTGAGTTCCCATGTTCCCACTTCCCTCAGTAATGGATTGTTTGTTACCTGGAAGAGCAAGTAGAATAAGCCCCTTTCTTCCTCGATTTACTTTTTGTCACGTTGTCCCATCACAGCAATAGAACGTTAACTAAGACATGGCCCATTTCTCCACATTAACTCCAAAGAAGTAAAGTATATACCCAAGTCACACATGCCAATGTTCATGCTGCCCTTGGTTTATCCAAACCCATGCATTTCCACGTGATTCTCTGGAATTCCCCACGGTCTCTCAAACTTGACTCACCTGAAGGGGATCCCTTGATCCCACCCCATCTCATGTCTCATGGCCGTGGCTCTGGACCTCATATGTGGGCCACCTGGGGGATCAGGCAACTCTGTGCTGAGAAACCTGCCTGAGAAGCTCTAGTTGGGTATGATGGCTCTAAGCATATACAGTTCTACAGAAAGGGGGTGACTGTCCCCTTCTTCCACACCCATGACAGCCAGGTGATCCTCCTGGGTAGGGAGAAGGAAAGGACTTCCAGACCTTGGGTCTCACCATCATCCTGGGCCAACTGAGTCAATCGGACAATACATTTCTGATGCTGCTCCAACGGCGTCTTGGTGAGGACAACTGGGTCTAAGGGACTGTATTCATTTTGCATTACTGTGACAAAGTAGAAAATAACTCGAGCTCACAGTTTCAGGGTGTCTCAGTCCATTGTGGTGCAGACATGGCAGAAATCACGGTCATGGGATGACACGGCAGAGACTCTTCATATCGTATTGGATAACGAAGCAGAGAGAGAAGCGGGAACAAAGAGTCAAATGTCTTCATCGGTTAACATCTTGCAGAGGGCTTCCTGATGGTTGCTTAGCTGGGGAGTAACTACTGGGGGCTGGGTGCAGGAGCCACTGGATGAGAGTGAAGTCTCCATCCACCAGGGGTTCAAGCTATCAGACTGATAATACCACAGGGAAAGAGCTAGACGGAGGTGTGTGCACACCTATTACCTCTTTAATTTAATCATATAAATTTAAGCGATAGCACATAAAAAGCTAATAGTACAAGATGTGACCCGCCTCATGCTGATGGAGCAGGGCAGATGGCAAAGGAGAGTAATTTCCTGCCCTGAGAGCCACTGTCACACAAGGTAGTCAAGGCTCACTAGAGAGATAGCTCTGGTGCATGGCATGCAATAGGCCCACCCCCAAGAGACCCACTTTCCCCCAGCCAGGGCCCACCCCTAAAGTGCCATAGCTTTCTAGAAAAGCACCCAGAGAAAGGGAACAAGGCTTCAGAATGTCTCTTGGGAGGACATTCAGCATTCAAGCCTTAACAGGAAGAACCATTACATCAGCGATGGAACCTCTATAGTTGGACGCTGGAGAGAAAGCTACCTCTTGCCTCTTCCTGTCTCCTCTTCTGTGTTCTTCTTAATCCCCTGCTCTGCCTTTTGACATCCTAACCGCCAAAGCTGTCTCTCTGGTGAGCCTTGACCACCTTGTGTGACAGGAGCTCTTATACCGAGGAATAACTCTCCTTTGCCATCTGCTCAATCAGCATGAGGCGGATCACACCTTGTACTATTAACCTTTTAATGCAATCGCTTAAATTTATATGATTAAATTAAAGACGTGATAGGTGTGCACGCACCTCCAGCTCGCTCTTTCCGTGTGGCATTATCACTGTCTGATAGCTCATACTCCTTGTAAATAGAGGCGTTGCTCTTGTTCCAGCATCTCCTGCACCCAGCCACCAGGAGATAGATGCTCCACAGACTCAATGACTCTTAGAAAGCCCTCTGCAAGACACAAAGTATTAAGACGATTTGGGGCATGTTGGCAACGAATTCTGATGATGCTGTTTCAAAGTACCTGTGGAGCACAGTCCTTGCTTCTGTGAATACATGCAAAGACTCATCTCGTGTCCTATGCATATGGTGGGCCATGCCTACTCTTGCCAGATCATTTTAGAAAATTCTGGTTGACTCCCATATTCCTGACCCCTCTCTGGAACAGGCATGCAGTCAGAACTCTAAGTTGGAGACCGGTAGATAGTCCCAATTCTGCCCTACTGGTGACCTGGCCAAGTCCCTATTGTCTCGGAGACTCTTGAAAAAAGAAAACAAACCCCTTTGTGTGTGTATGAATATGGTATGTGTGTGCTTACGCATGCGCATGTTCACGTGTGAGTGAGAGTGTGTATACACCATGTGTCAGATGGTAACCTCAGGTGTCTTCATCTTCTACCTTGCTTGAGATGGGGTCTATTGTCCTTTGCTCTTTAGCTGGCTTATCTGGGGGTTCTGTTTCTGCCATAGGAGCTGGAATTACAGTTGGACCCAGATTTACCGGGGTGCTTTGTGCTGCGATTTCTCCCCTCACCCCTCCAGAAATCGGCCCAGCCCTCTGACCTTTTTCTCCTATGTAAAGAGAGCCCAGGTGGTTCAATCCCAGAATGCCCAGCACTACCTCTGATCTCCAAGCAAGGAACTGCGTCACCAAGAGGGTCCAGGGGACTTCTTGGGTGTCCAAGGTTGCTTGCCAGCCATTGCTTTCCCTACGGGAAGGCAGGGCAGAGGCTGAGCAGGGCTGGGTTCGATCATCAACCACAGCACAGCTGTGGCAGAGAGGCAGTTCCGCGCAGAAGCAATCTCCCTTTAGAATTCCAGGCGGGCAGCAGCTTGTGCCTTGGATAAAGTTCAGGTAATCGTGCCTGCAGCCTGCCCCCTCTCTCCCTTGCTCTCCCTCCCCAGCTCTGAGCTGACAGAGTTATAATAATTGGGTGCCTCTGCTTAAGCTCATCAGCTCTGGCTTCCTGAAAGGAACGTGGCAATTAGCAGTCCTCACCCTGTAATAAAGCCTTTAATATCCACTTTCATGGTTCATATTACAGTCATTCAGGCCTGTCCCCTTGCACATGGCCTGTCAGGCAGTGGGGCTGTGGATACCCACTAGGGAGCTGCCCCCACTGAATGGCTCAGCACACAATGGTTGCAGAGGTTCCAGCAATCCAGGCCAGGCAGCTGGGGAATAGGGCTGGAAATGAGAAGGGATATTTCTGCCCACTGAGGTTCCAGGGGGCTGATGGGGAAGGTGGGCAGGGGGCAGGGGGCAAGTATCCTTACTTCTCCTGTAAGTGTCCCATTATCCTACTACCCCTCCGGGCTTTCTTACCCTTGAGTCGCCCCTCCTCAATTTCATTACTGGGTATTTTAAAAGCACAAGAAGATGGAGGTGGTGCTGAGGGGAAATGGATACTTCTGGATGGAATCTCTGCTCCTGTTTACGCCTGCTGGTTGGTCGCACACTTCCCAAGGGCGAACAGTTATAGGGAGCATGTATGTCGTGGGGAGTGAGGCAGCTCCAGTTAGAGCCTCTGGCCACCCTCTCCTAAGCAGTGGCCATCTTGGCAAGTACCTGACCTGCTATGTAATGTTTTTTTGCAGGCAGCAGACGGGGTCTTCGCCCATCTCTCAGTCAGTCATGAATGGGTTAACAGTGAGTACCACTCACTGTGTGCTAAGCACAAATAAAAAGTAAGACTCGGCCTTTGTGGAACCAGAGAAAAGCATAGAGGATGACAAGAGTGTATACAGTAGGGGAATAATAGGGGTAAGGAAGGAAACAGAAAGAATGACCCAAAAAGGGTGTGTGTGGGTGTACATTTGTATTATTTGGTTTTCCTGTTGCTGTGATAAAACACCTGATAAGGGACGTTTAAGGAAGAAAAAATGTCTCTAGGACGTTTGAGAAGGAGCGTGGTCCATCGCTGTGAAGAAGGTGTGGCTGTGGAAGCCACAGGACAGCTGTTCACACTGTATCCACAGGCAGGAAATAGAAGACAGACTGAAAATGAGGATGGGCTGTATAACTTCAAGTCCATCCCCAAGAGAGTCCCACTTTCTCTGGTGAGCTCCACCTCCCAAGGGTTCCATAACTAAAAAAATAAAATAAAAAAGGTGCCTGCAGCGACACGCAATGCTTCGAGGACCGGGACAAGGACGAGGATGCTTCACCTTCAACCTTCTCTCTACAGCACCCAGGCCTTCCTGGAGGAGGGACTGTCTCCTGTGGTGGGTCATGTTTTCTTAAAGAAACAGCATGCGTTATTACCATGCCATGGACTCTCTTTAAACATTGCCACACCCACTCTCAATGATGAAGTCAAAGACATTGTTACTATTTGAAGCCACCGTGTTTGGGGCATTCATTATACATCACAGTATGATTCTTCGTTTACAATGGAGGTTGACCAGGTGGTGTATAAATCAAGTTCTAGATGACAAGGATGTTACATACAAAGAAAACTTGCATGAAGTAGATCCCTCTGACATAGATTGAAGGGAGCTGCAAGGTCTGCAAGATTGAACAGTACAGAGGCAGGCTCCATGCTACCAATCAGGGAGTTATGGAGGGTTTCAAGCAAGGGAAAGTCCCCCAGAACTTAGTAAGAAGCCGCAATATGGACAATGGGATGAAGGAAGTAGAAACTATTTATGACCATCTATACCAGTGACAACATCTTGGACAATGAGCGGGTCGGAGGCTACTCCATGAACCTATTCAGGAGAAGGCAGGGCTGGGGTAGTGGGATTATGAGTCCTGTGGTATTTCAAACACACGGTCAGTTCTGTGGCTGGAAGAATACAAGAGGTAAAGAGAAAAGAGAAAGACTCTTGGGTTTCTGAATTGCAAGGCGTTGTAGTTTTCATTTGCCTTGCTGTGGTAAAACACCTCAAAAAGCAGCTTTAAGGAAGGGTGTGTTCAGCTTACAATTCCAGGTCACAGACAACCATTGCAGGACGTCAAAGCAGGAACTTGAAATAACTGGTCACATTCATGGTCAAGAGCAGAGAGAGAATGAATGCATATGTGCCAGTGAGTGCTCAGCTCTCTCTCCCTGGATGCAGTCTGAGATGCCCTGCCTAAGGAATGGAACCACCCACAGTGGACTGGACCTTCCCACATCAGTGAACACAATCAAGACAATTCTGCCACAGACATGCGCACCAGTCAATCTGATTTTGTCAGTCTCTCCATTGAGACCTTCTTCCTAGGTGATTCTGCATTATGTTACAGTGACAGTTGGAGGGGTTGCAAGGCCCAGAAATAGAAAACAGAAGAAGCAACCGTAGGGAAGGACGTAAAAGTTTCCGCTAGGGGCATGTGGGTTTGATTTTTTCTTTTTCGGTTCTTTAAGACAGGGTATCTTTGTGTAGTGTTGTCTGTCTTGGAACTCACTCTGTAAACCAAGTTGGTCTCAGAGATCCAACTGCCTCTGCTTCCTGAGTGTTGGAATTTAAAGGTGTGTGCCACCACCACCTGGCTTTCCTTTTCTTTTCTTTAAATAGATACACAATGCCTTATGGATGGTGAGAGTCACAAATCCTAGAGCCCATAAGAAAGGGTGAACTTAAAGGACAGGTGTGAGATTTATCTAGACAACTAAGCCATAGGGCATAGAACGTTGGAAGCAATGAGGCCCCAGGGCAAATTTCTGCCAGAAGCCAGTATCCAAAGGTGAACTGAAGAGGAGAGGAAGAGACAGAAGAATAGTGTGTGTGTGTGTGTGTGTGTGTGTGTGTGTGTGTGTATTGTATGCCAGGGGGTGGTTGGTTAGGACAGCCAGAGGTGGGGCAAGAAGTCAAGGACAGAACATTCAGGCTGGAATGGCACATACATCATTCATACATATGTCACTGTGGATAACCAATATCTGGTTTCCAATGTGTGCAATCATTAAGAGGAGCAGGGCAGGCAAGGGGAGAAGTCAGTAGCTCTTTTCCTGGGAAAGAAAGAGTACGTTAAATGTCTTCCACTGGGGGAGGTAGACCTCTGTAGGGGAAAAGAGTGGGATGTAGCACCCAGGTGTGTCTGTCTGAGGTGACCAGAATGTATCCTCTCTCTCTCTCTCTCTCTCTCTCTCTCTCTCTCTCTCTCTCTCTCTCTCTCTCATACACACACACACACACACACACACACACACACACACGATGCCACCTACATTGTATCATGGCTGAGGAAATCGTGACAGAGTGAGTTAGAATCCTGGCAGCAGTGCCTTTAAGGACAGATTGTGTGGCCAGGTGAGAGGGGAAGGAGGGAGGGAGGGAGAGAGGGAGGGAAGGAGGAAGGGAGGGAGGGAGGGAGGGATCTCCTCTGTTCATTTTCTGGTCCATCTGTGTCCATAGGTGATTGGCTAGTGCCTGTTGTCACTCAGATCGGGTCTTTCCCACTCCATTTGCTGCTCTAGGCACTGATCTCCTGTGGAAATGGGTGGCACCATCCCCTAGGTTGGGGCTTGAAGAAGGAGGAGAAAATAAACTGAGCAGCAGATCCTTCTCTCTCTCTGCTTTCTGGTGGTGGATGCAATGTGACCTCCATGATGGACTATGGCCTCAAACTGTGTGCCCAGAGAAACCCTCAAGTGGTTTCTCTCTGGTATTCTGTCACAACAATGAGAAAAGTAATCCTCACCACACACCCGTTTACCAGTTCCCTAGGCAACCCTCAGTTCCATTACACTGACACCAAAACTTAACAACACAGGTGCCATTTTAATGGTAAAGACACTAAAACTCAGAGTAACAGTGATTTTGGGTCTATGGCTCAGAATAGGGCATACACTGGGGCCTAGTCTCTCAGATCAGAATTCTTCCTCTCTTTTTTCCCTGTGATAATTTCAGCTGTCAATTTGCCACAGTCTAGAATCACTTGGGAAGAACGTCTCCACTGAGGAACCTTCTGGATCAGGTTGGTCCGTGGACATGTCTGTGGAGGGTTGTCTTGATTACTAGTTGATCCAGTCCACTATGGGCAGCAGCATTCCCTAGGCTGTGTAAGTGTGAGGAAAGCTAGCTGAGCCAGAAAAATGCCTATCTCCTCTCTTTGCTCTCGATGATGGATACAATGTAGCCAGCTGTTACAAATTCCTACTACTGTGACTTCCCTGCTATGGTGGGCCTTAACCTGGGATTGTTTTAACCTGAAATTGAAAGCTGAATAACCTTTAAGTTGTTTTTGGTCAGGATATTTGTCACAACAACAGAAATGATACTAGAACACTCCCAGATTCCCAGAGCAGCAGGAAGGCAGACAGCTCCCCCACCAGGCATCCTGCTTTGGGGGTAAATGCTTAAGATCTCTCTCTCTCTCTCTCTCTCTCTCTCTCTCTCTCTCTCTCTCTCTCTCTCTCCATCCTGCTTCCTCTAGCTGGGAACAACTTCCACTTTTCTCATTTCCTATAGCCATTTCTTCCCAGCCCAGCCTTCTACAACACCTGCTTTTCAAGCTGTCACTGGCCCACAGAGGTACCCCTCAATGAGTGGCAGTAGGCTGTGCAAGGCAGGGGAGGGGAACTGAGAAGAGTGGGTTGGTTTCAGGGGCGAAGCAGAGGGCAAGAGGGAAGGGCAAGGCTGTCTCCCCAGCCCCCCTGCCAGCCTCTGCCCACCTGCCGAGCCCAGCACCATGGAACCAAAGCACATTAAGGGTAGGCAGGCAGGTGCTCAATGCTTCTAATGTCTCTAATGTGTTCCATTACAACCGTTCCACAATAAGGTAATTATGCGAGGAAATAATAAACGTGTCCGTCTTTCTGGAAATATTTTTACTTCCAGCAAGAGGGAAGCAGCGCCATTGTTTTTTGAGAGCATCTCTGCTCCCGTACATATTAATTAACTGTGCTCCGGCTCCAGCACCTCCCGGCATTTGTATTATTCATAAATGTCTCGGGGATGCAGTAACTTATGTACTCCCCTCCTTGGCTTGAAATCGTTTTTTAATTTCAAGTTCTTTTTTGAGTAATTGCACTTGCGGTTTGTGCCATCTGTGCCAGGGGCCCCACTCCCTAAACTGTACCCCCACACTTTCTCCCCTTCCCTCTCATTTTGCTGCTGTGAGGGGGCTCTGACCTACAGGGTCTTTTTATCATGTCCCGAAAGAGATGCAGGTTCTGGCTCTGGGTGAGAGGATCGTCTTTAAGAGCGTCATTCTTCTTAGGGTTGATTTCTAACTTTGCTTTTTTTTTTATCCCCCCCTCGCTGCTCTCCCATGGTGACTCCATCTCTACCTTTCTTTCTCCACCTTGCATTTTTCTTTAAATGAATAGACTATGATTTTAAGCAGTTTGAGGGAAAAATTGACTGGAAAGTACAGAGAGTTCCCAGGCACCTCCTCACTCCCACCCCTGTCGCTCCTGCTGTGAACATCTTACATTAGTGTGGTACGGGGCAAGGAACCAGGGTGATGTGTTACTATTAGACAAAGCCCATAGCCTGTGCCAGGGTTGCTGTTGGGATTATGCACGCAGTGTCTCTGAGTAGATGTCTGATGTCCCATATCTGCCACCTAGAAGCATTTAACCACCCTAAACCCCCACTTTGCTCCGCCCATGCTTTTCTGCTTCAGTGCCCTGAACTTCTGGCAAGCAATGATCTCTAGAGTGTTCTATCGTAGGAATTAGACTGTATGTACCCTGCTCCGATCTCCTTACATGTTTCTGTACCTGAGTCTTAGTTCTTCAGTGGATGGAGTCTGTCCCGTGGCTAGGATGTGAACTCCTCAGAGACACGGACCATGATGATGAACGGACCTTTCTTGGCTCTGTTTGGAAGTGGCTAACTGTGTACCGAGGTACCAAAGGCAAGCATGGGTAGAGGCCCCACTCCGCTCTAATTGGTTTGACCAGATGGTCTGTAAGCTCTGAGATTCTGAGGACAAGCCAGCTGACCCCTAGGCTCTCATCAGGTCTCTCTCTGTGCAGAAATCACGAGGCACAAGAGAGTGGTGGCAGGGTTGGTGGACTTTCCAGTGTCCCCTCTCTTCTCAATGAGCCTTGGGTTTGAGGTGGACGGACAGTGACATGGAGTTCTTCCAGAAAGACAGGTTGTGGCACCATTGGCCTGTAGGGAAGTCAAAGGGCTGGCTACTGCAGACCAGCCTTCTCATGTGAGGCCCCATGGAGCTGAGTGAGTCTCTGCTCTGCATGGGTGAGCCAGGACTGGGCAGCCCTACCTTATCCACAGCCTGGCCGCCGCCTGTTGCTTTAAGTCTGGAAAGTGTGAGATCTCTCACTGAACCAGACCTCTGCTTCAGGATCTGCTTAGACATCAAAGAGAAAGCCAGAAGTGGCTTTTCTTCCATTCTTAGCTGAAATTATAGCCAAAGAAGTGTCCATGAGAGAATGTAAGAGACAGACCCAAGGACATAGAGTGGGCTTCCTGACTTCCCCTCCTGGAAGCCCATTCTGGCACATAACCTCTCTCCAGCATGTAGAAAATGCTGTTTCTAACCAGTGCTGGTCTTTCACTCTCTCTAGTCTTACTGTGTTGTTCCTCTGGGGAGAGAAACAGTGGCTGCATTGCAGTTGACAAAGTAGCAGAGGAAGAGGAGCTGAGACACTCAGATTCTGTGGGAGCAGAGAAATCCTCTATACCACGCGTATCGATGACAGACTGAAAGCCAGAAGCCCAGGTTGGAGCCTTCTCTAGCTACTCCAATCCTCTGTTGCTCCTCTTGTGTCAAGACAGTTGGTTACAGTTCAGATTCAGAGCCTGGGAGAGGAGTCTACCCCCATCCGCTCAGGGTAGGGATTCTAAGGGGCCAGCGATCTATAGGGCTCAAAGCCCATGCACAGTGGCCACGTCTCCAAGGCTCCTGCTCCCAGCTAGCATCTTTAGTTGTGCATAAGTAGTTGTGTTCTGAATCTGACAGATGGGGGTGGAAGCAAAAGCTTGGAGTGGGGAATCTCTAGGACAGTGTCCCTAGAAGTGTCTATAACGAGGAACACAGGCCAGGGCTAATGCAGCTCTTCTATACCAGAGGCACACAATGACACACAATGGTGTCCTTCTCCCTAGGGTGGGATGTCTGAGCGAAGCAAATGAAAGCTAGGATATCAAATGGGAAGAATCCTTCGGGGACAGCCAGCGTCTGGCTGCAACAGTACAGCTGAGAGGAAAGACGGGCAGCCCCAGCCCTGCTGTGTGCAACTCTAGCTGTGCTGGTGAGGCCGGCTCCAGCTGGAGCCCTCCTCCCCGGGCCCCCAGCCAGTCTGGCTAGTGTCTCAACAAGTTGGTCTGGGAGAACCTGGGTGAAGGCTTGAGAAGAGAAGGGAATCTGCAGCAGCCCTCGCTCCGCGCCCTGATGTTACCCCAGCTCCCTGGCAAGGTGAGGTCAGAGGTGTTTCCTCACTCGGACCCTGTGGGCCTCTAGTTCCAATCTGGATGCTTTGTTCTTCTGGCTGTGAGCGGAAAAACTCATTCACAATCCAAGGGGAGTGAGCAGCAGACTTGACTGAGGTCAGATGTAGTAGACTGTTGCCCCCCCCCAGCTATGAAGCTATATGCTCTTGGGTGCAAACATCATGGCTACATATGAACTTTGTGGGTGTCAGGCCATTTGGACACTCAAGCTTCAGTCCTTACGTCTGTAAAAGTGGGGACAAGGCAGCCAACCTTGGAATTCTGCCCATTAGGTCTGGTGGCTAGGTGAACAAGAATGTCTACAATCCAGCCGTATCCTGTTGCCCTGCTCCCTCCCCTCCCAAGGATGAGAGAACCCAGCCTCTTTTGTCTTTGCAACCAGCTGGTGTTTGCCTCCCATCCATTCGGCCCCTTTGTTTCTCCTCGTTCCTCATTACCAGACTTTATTATGTATTTCATGGCATGGCAGAGGTCTGTGTCTATTGACGTTTCATTCCATAAGCATCTGACATGTGACTATTCCACGTGTGACTGTCCCCTGGGCACTGGACTTGCATCCAGGAGAAAGTTAGGCATGTATCTTGTTCATGTCAAAATGATAGTCTTGTGGGGAAGGCTGGTGTTATACAAGTGATTTTAATAGTGAACTGCCCAGCATGGGGAAGTAGGGCTGGTCAAAATAACCTAGTGTGAACCCACCAAAGAGAAGGCATGTGCCCGAGAAAGAGTGGAGGGACACTGTTCCAAACCAAAAACCATCTGGCACTACCAGAAGCTTAAACGGATGAGAAAGAGCTTCCTGAGGCTGGTGGAGAGATCCATCCCCACACAAGTCGCTCTGCTTCCTAGAAGTGATTCCTAGGGTTGCCTTTTGGAGTCATTGAGGATGGTGTCTGGTATAGCTCTTGCTGTTCTGTGACGGTTGAGTCACACTCCACGAAAAGGAGGCAACTTCTTCTTTCTTTCTATCAAAAGAGAGCAACGTAGATAAACCAAAGGGAATTTCAAGTCATTAAAATACACACTCAAAAGGAAGAGGCCAGAGCGGCGCAATCTGGTGTGACCCAAGGTCAGAAGTACTAGCTGATTTGTGGGGTGGCCGTCTACACCGTGTCCGATCCTTAAAGCATCTCCCAGCTGCCTAGGGTACGTTCATGACTCGTGAGCGATAAACAACTCCTTCCACGAAGCCAGAAGTCATCGGGTCAGGGACAGCTGCAGCCGATCTGAGGCTCTCTCTGTCAGGTTGTTCCTGGAAATGAAAAAATCACGTCAGAGTCAAGAGTTGTAGAGAACTGCTGACTTCCCATCTGGCCCTCAGGGACAATTACTGGTTTGAGAAACCCATGCTTAGAGTGTATGAAGCAAGCTATGCGATATGCAGTTTCCAGGAGAATAGTAAACAGACATTGTAAGTTGGAAGAGGCAAAATTCCTATCTTTACTCGCGGACTGGTAGTAATGAGAGAGCCAAAAGGCTGCCAGAGAGCCACATAAAATTCCATCGGGGGATGATAGGGCGGGATCTGTTGAATTGTCACAGCCTGTATTCATTTGATTTTCTGGTGCCCTGATAAAACACTGATCCAAAGGAACTTGGCCCAGGAAACTGTTTATTTGACTTAAAGGCTACAGTCGCTCTTCAAGGGAAGCCAGGGCAGGAACTCAATGCAGGATCCTGGAGGCAGGGACTAAAGCAAGGACCCTGGAGATCACGGAATGGTTTGAGTCCTGTGACTCCCTCAGCATCCTTTCTCATACAGCTCAGGACCACCTCCCTCGGGGTGGCACCACCCACAGCAGGCTGGACCCTCCCACATCAATCAAGAAAATATCCCCGCAGATAGAGTTCTAGTTTGTGTCAAGTTGGCAAAACCCCATGTGCACTCTGATCCCCAGAGTTCAGGAGAGGGGTTGTAAATACTACCTACCCATAGGGTAAGCTCTAGACAGTGGCTGGAGCTGTTGGGTGGAAGGATCAAGCCCTGTAGGACAGTTTCTGGGGGCACGTGACTGCCTGTGTTCACTTCTTCCTTTTCAACCCTGGGAAGCCACAGAAACTAGGGGACAGTGAATGAGGTCTATTCAGCCACTTTGGGAGTACAGGGGACTGTGGGGGCAGGGACAAACAGACTCAGTGCCACCTTCATTCCCAACTATCTTCATGGCTTTCCTCTTGGCAGCCCTTCTATTTCCTGTTTGGGTGAATGCCAGGCAAGCCCCTGACCAACTGAGTCACACCCCAGAGTCCAGCCCAACTTGTTCTCTTTCTAATATACTTCTATACAACAGCTTGGGAAACTCGCACACAGTGGCCGGGAGCCCCAGCCTTAGAGTTGGACACACTTGGGCTGACGGCCCCACTCTGTGGGGGTTTCTGGCTGACAGCCCCACTCTGTGGGGGTCCCTGAACAAGTCACTCATCCTTTCTACATCACAGTTCTCTCCAAAGCGATGGTTCTTAACCCATGGGGCACGGCCCCTTCAGGGCCGAGCAACCCTCTCACAGGGGTCACCGAAGGCCATCGAAAAAACACCGGCATTTAGATTGCAATTCATAACAGTAGCAAGATTACAGTTATGAAGCAGCAACAACATTTTCTGTCGGGGGGGGGGGAGTTGCCACAACATGAGGAACTGCATTAAAGGGTCGCAGCATTGGGAAGGTTGAGAACCACTGCTTTAGAGTGAAATGGGCATGATGCCATCTTCTTAGAAGTGTTAGGAGAGATCACAGAGAGACCGCCCAGCACGTAAGGCGTCTTGCTGCCAAGCTGCTGAGTTTGACCCCTGGGATCCAGATGGGAGAAGGAGAGAGGTGAATCCAGCAAGCTGTCCTTGACCTCCACAGGCACGTACACCAGATGGCATGCATGCCGCCCGCCCACATAGGAATAATTACTGTACTTTTAACAAGGAGAACTGAGAAAAGCCATTGAGAACATAGGTGAACACCCTAATCTGAAAATTCCAAATCCTCTGAAACAGAAGGGTCCTGAGTTCTCAGAAGACGTCACAAATAAAAATCCCCACCCCAATCTCATGTGGAAGCTCATAGCCAAGATGAAGGTATGTAAACCTTGGGAGAGTGACCACTGGGTGAGCTATGCCAAGGACCATAGAAATGTTTCCTGGTTTTCGAATTGGGTCACATCCTCAAGATGTTTCCTCATGGAAACACAAGTAGCCCAAATGTTTGAAAAGAAAATCTTCTGGTCTCAATACTTCAGACAAAGGCCACCCAGCCTGTGTCTGTCTGTCCCTGCCCGTGTGTCTTTCTGTGCCCATTTATCAAGGCTCTTCTTGCCATTATCTGTACTCTGATGCAGACAGGTTTGTCCTAGTTCTGTGTCTGCCCACATTGTGCCATTTAGGAGCCCTTTCTGCACCTTCCATACGCTGGCCTAGGGCAGCCAAGCTCCTGAGCGGCCATTAATCTACAGTGAGAAGCCTTCCCCAGAGCCTTGATGGGTGGAGTAGGGTCTTCCCAGGGATTCACGGGAAAGGGCTCTGGCTGAATGGGCAGAGAAGACTCAGTCTATGCAAGGAATGGGGTTTCAGCACAACAATATCCCTTCCCTTCCCCTCCCCTCCCCTTGCCACCTCCCCTTTCTTTTTCCCTTCCCTTCCCCCTTCCATCCCCTTTTCCCTCCTTCCTCCCTCTTTGTGCATGTACGTGTGTGTGTCTGTGTGTCTGTGTGTGTGTGTGTGTGTATTCATATGAGTATGCAGGTGCGTGTGTAGGTGTGTGTAGGTCAAGGTCGAAGTCAGATGCATTCCTCTGCTGCTCTTTAATTATTTATTTTGAGTCAGGGTCTGGCACTGAACCTGGGGCATATTGGTTCATCTAAGTGGGCTGTTCAATGAGCTCGAGCGAGCTGCTTGTCTTTGTGACCCCTGACCCCTGATCTCAGGGCCTCAGGCTTCTTCAGCAGGCATGCTACTGACTGAGCCCCCTCCTCAGCCTCTTCATGCTCTTTCTCATTGGGAGGGTGGGTGGTCCAGGGATGGCTACCCAGTGCTGGATGGAGAGAGTCTACAGACCCCATCAGATGGGGAAACCTCCGGGGACTTCTTAGACACCACAGCTCTGGGAGGTAAGACCCTAAGTCACCTGCAGCCCAGGCGAGAGTGATGTTTTCTCAGAGCTCCTCTCCAAGCCCTGGGAAAGCATCAATTAGTTCTCCTCTGTGTAGCTTAGGGGCAGCCTGGGCAGCCCCTCGTGGAGGGCAGGCTTTCTCCTCAGGAGCAGTCAGAGCTCAGATCCCTCTCTGGCTGGATGTGTGTCAGAGGGATGGCATCATGTGCCCTTTACTGTGGCCAACTTAGAAGTGCAAGATATGGTCCAGTTTCTCTTTCTTTAGTTCTCTCTCTCTCTCTCTCTCTCTCTCTCTCTCTCTCTCTCTCTCTCTGTGTGTGTGTGTGTGTGTGTGTGTGCATATATATCCAGAGACAAAGAGGAAGTGAGTTGAAGAGGGGGCTGATGACTGAGAGAACTCACAAGCACATAAGGCATGAGGAAGAGAGAGGGAGATGTCACAGATTTTTAAATATAGGAGGATAAATATTTGAAAATCTGCGGAGCTGTGCATGTGGGAAGATGCAGCTCAGACTTACGGAGTCAGGTCCCAGGAAGCGACATCCTCATTCTCCTGAAATGCTGGGGAAAGAGGATTGTTAAGGACTTTCTCCGCCTCTGTCTCTCTCTTTCACACACACATACACACACACACATACACACACACACACACACACACACAAACACACACACGCACGCACGCATGCACGCATGAGGTAGGGAGAAGATACACATAGAATAGACACAGAGATAAGTACGTTCACACCCAAACCTACAGATGCACAAATACACTTAAAAGCACAATGTACACGTGAGCCGTCAAGGCTCAGAGAGTGAAGCCTTGACAGTGCAAGCCCGATGACCGGGGCTTGACTCCCAGAGCCCACATAAAAAGCTGAATGTGGTGGTAGGAACCTGAAGTCACAGAACTTCTGTGGGCAGATAGAAGGCTGATCATGGGCCCTGGGCCAGCTGCCTTGAAGTATTCAGTGCAGCAGAAATGGCAGGATGGTCTTGTCTCAATAAGGTAGGAGGGGAGAACCAGGTCCTGAAAGCTGTTCTTGAATCTTCACAAGTATACCAGGGCACGTGTTGTGCACGTGTGCTCACACACACACACACACATACACACACACACACACACACACACCAACCAACATACACATACACATGCATACGTGCTACATATATATACAATAATAACAATAAAGTGTACACAAGTATCTGCCTTGTAACATTCATAGATTCACCCATAAATGTCTGTGCTCTAGTGTATGAAGACACAGCATAAGCATGACCCTGTGCCCTTCTTCTAAGGGTGATTGCAGCTACCTGATTGTCACAACTAAGACATAAACCCCTCCCTATACACAAAGCTGCAGTGCAGAGGGGGTTGGGGGTGAGTAGAGTCATTGAGGCCAAATGCCCAAGGACTAGGCTCTGAAGGAAGACAAGAGGGGTTAGCAGCTCATGTTACTGTCTCATCACAGACCCAGACCCACAGAAGATAAACATATGTCGGTATAGGTTAGTGGGTTAACAATGATCCTGCTAAGTAGCAATAAGGAGAAGGCAGCCTTAGGAAAGGACCCTCCACACAGGAGGAAAGAAGCCCCCAAGGACCAGCCTATGGGCCCTGAACTTTCAGAGCTGGCGTAGGGGTATGTGGCAGGGGGAGGGGGGAGATGCCAAGGTGCAGTTTTGAGGATAGATGTTCTGAAAAGCTCTAGATGTCTGAGGTCTCGGTGTCCCCCGAGGGATGGAACTTATTCTCCCACTATCCTAGGGTAAAGCCTCCCCATCCCCAGTGAGCCCACCTAGGGCTGCAAACTGTAAAACCTGCTGGGTGATCTCTCGCTTCGGCAGTAAGATTCAGTACTGTAGCAATGAATCCCCTTAAACCTCATACAATTGCCTTCTTGCCACCCCTCGGTACTCTGAGCATTCTCAAGACAGTTAAAGCAGAGCCCCTGGGATCTCTAACTAGGCTTCACCCACTGGATGCCTAAGAGTTGCGTGGGACCAGGCTGCAGCTGTGGGCACCCAGCCATACCCCTCAGGTCCTACCCTCAGCCACATAAGAAGCTGCAGCCCAGCCCAGGCAGTTGGGCATAGAAAATCTGAGCTTGGGGCCATACAGCCATGACCTTTAAGTCCTATCTCTGCGACCTCGGGGCTCCATGAGCAAGACCTGACCTAGGCACCTGGATCTACACTATGCCAGCTGGAGGGCTTTCCCTAAACTGGTGGGCTGCCCTGCCCACAGGAAGAGCTGGGGAATTTCCTGTTCCCAGGCAGCCCTGTACCAGTGTCTCCTCAGGCAGGTGTCTAGTCACCCCCAGGTGGGGCAACCACAGCCTGTTCCAGAGTTTACCTAGAAGCGTCCCCATGGGGCAGCTCCAACTGTTCCTTGTACCCTTCCCTCAGGCCACCCCTCCCTACCACAGTCCCTCTTTCTTCTAACAGAAGCTACACATATAACTGTCCCATAGCTAAAGGAAGGGTATAAGTGCTTTTCCTTAGAATAACTTTGTTATTGCCAAGATGCTACACACATCTGGGTCCTTTTGGGGACCAGCATTTTTGTGCCAGCTTTTGGGGACCCAGGAGAACACACATATTCACCAAACTCCTGGCAAAATCTGCTGCCCCCAGACTATCCGCAAGTTAGGCCACTTCCCACAAGGAGCTGGCTTTTCTTAGGAGACTAAGGTGGGGCTTCTCTAGGGGGCACATCTGAGGCTGGAGAGGATGGCGGGGCGTCATCAGTGCCCTTGAAACACAAGGCTTGAGTTAAATTTCTGAGGGCCCTATCTCTCTCACTCTACCTGATTTCTTCTGGGGTTCTTCCCAGAGGTCTCTGGGTAGGGGGAGGATCGATCACCTACCCCGAGACAATGTAGGAGGGAAAGCATGGGGCTTTATTTATTTATTTATTTATTTATTTATTTATTACAACTTAAAATCTGAAGAGCCAATGGCTTGGTATATGATATAAACATGATACAATATTTAAAGCACTCATAGCTGCTTTAGAGACTGGTATGGTATGGTCGAGGTTGTGGGGTAGAGGGTATTAACTAAAGAACAGCGTTTCTTTGGGACTGACTTTGGTCAAGAGCTGTCCATATCTGAGAATATACCCCAATCTTCATGGCACAGTATCCTTTAATGGGAGAATTAGTGTGTGTGTGTGTGTGTGTGTGTGTGTGTGTTCATGTGTGTGGCAGTAGGCTTCTGGGCATGCCTGTGGGAGACCTATCTTTCTCACATTATCTTAACTGTGGGTAGGACCATCCCCTGGGCAGGCATCCCGGACTGCATACAGTGAGAAATGGAGCTGTGTACTAATGCACACACGTCCATCACCCTCTGATCCTGACCGTGGCTGCTATGAGAGCAGCTCCCTTAACCTTGGGTCCCACTTCTCAGGAGATAGCCAGCTTATATTTTTGAGGCAAGGTCCCTCCTTGTCCTGGAGCTCTCTTACGAGATTAAGACAGATGGTTAGTGGGTCCCAGTGACCTCAGTGCTGGGATTGCAAGTGTGTGCCACCACATCTGGATTCTTCACGTGGGCTCTGGGGGGAGAGGGGGGTTGAATTGAGGTCATCATGTGTACCGAGAAAGTACCACCCCAGCCCTAAATGGACCAGTTGCATAGTGTGTGTGTGTGTGTGTGTGTGTGTGTGTGTGTTATATCACAATGCATTCTATATGTCTCTTAAAAAAAAAAAAAAAGTAGGAACTGGAAAGATGGCTCAGCTGTTAAGAGTCCTTGCTGCTCTTTCAGAAGATCTGAATGTGGTTCCTAGTATCAACATTAGGTGGCTCACAAACACTTGTAACTCCAGCTCAGGGAAATATAACGCCTCCTTCTGGCCTCTACAGGCACATGCACACACATGGCATATACACATACACATAGCACACACACACATACATAAATAGAAATAACAATTTCTTTTATTTCTTGTTTTTTTTTTTAAAGAGGTAGGTAGAGCAGGCATGGTTGTGTGTGACTGTTATTCCAGGACTTAGGACTTGAAGGCAAGGGAATCAAGAATCCAAGATTATCTTCAGCTACATTAGGAAATTTGTGACCAGCTTGGGTTGGGTGAGACCCTGTCTCAAAAAATATCTCCAAGTCAAAAAGAGGCAATTGGGTATAGAAGTTCTCAGTTTTGGGGCTAAAGAACCTACTGCTTTTATGGGGATCCCAAGTTTGGCTTGAAGTGCCCATGTTAAGTGGTTAACACCGGCCAATGACTCTAGTTCAAGGAGATTCAGTGAAACTCTAGCTTCAGGGGATCTGGCACCCCCTCCTGGCATCTATAGGCACCTGCACTAATGTGTGCACATCCTTACAAGACACACAATACACACTCACACATACACCCACACACATAATTAAAAATAAGATCAGTCATAAGGAAAGAAACTTGCAGCTTTGTGTCACACAGTGGTGACTTGGACTTCCATCTCTGTACTTCCTGCCTCCAACCACAAGGCACTCCTACCCTTGAAGCCCCAGCTTCTCCAGGTAATAGTCCTTTCTTTCCCAGATTGTTGAGTAGGCTCCAAACTACTCTATAAAGCAATTGAAGAGTTCCTGGAACATTCTGGGTCCTTATTTTTAATAATCCTTAATAATGATAATTAACAGCTGAAAATTATGCAGAACCTGCTACTGGAAACCACCACTGAATATGAAATTCCTGTTCATTAGATAGTAATTAGTGCTGAGGTTAGCCTCCCTCTCCCAGTGAGGCTTCTGTGGTATTTAACTGGCTTAAAAGTAGCATTGAGGGATGGATAGACAGCTGGCTCCATGGTTAAGAGCAGGCACTGCTCTTGCAGAGGGCCTGAGTTCAGTTCTCAGCCCCCATTCCAGGCAGCCTGTAAGTCTAGGTTCAAGGGCTCTGGCGCCCTCTCCTGCCTTACATGGATACCTGCACTCATGTACACAAATACATACACACATGCATGGTTAAAAATAAAATAAAATAATTTTAAAAAGAATATAGTTTAAACAAGGTTTTGAAGATGCCAAGAGTCCTGGCACATGATCATCCATTTTGTGTGTATATGTGTTGTGAGTGTGTTCACCCATACATGTGCATGTACAAGGCAGAGGTAGACACGGGGTGTCTTCCTGTGTCACTCTTGGTCATAGATTTTTGAGGCAGAGTCTCTCACTGAAGCTGGAACTCTACTCTTGGCTAAACTATCTAGACAGCAAGCCCCAACCACCCACCCATCTTCACCTCGCAGAGTTGGGATATATATCCACACACCCGCCCCTTCTAATACAGGTTCTCACACTTACACTGCATGCAAGCTCTTTACCCACTGAGCTGGTCTCCCCCCCCCATCATCTATCTTCTAAAGCCCTCAACCTTGGAGAGAAATGGTTTCTCCCCCCCCCCAAACCAAGGGGACCACCAGAATTTACACCAGAAGTGAAATAGCTCATTTCAAAAGTAAGTGGGCCAAAGGGAGTGTGCCCCTGTCCTGACGTTCCCCATGTGGGTGGATTCTGGTCAATAAGACAGGACTGTATCCACTTTGCATATCCTGACCCAGAGGATCCAGTGAAAGTAAAGAGGAGCTATCTCCAAGCTTTGAAGCTAACAGGGCATCCATCCTCTTAGACCCGTGGCTTGTATCTCGTTTAACCCTTGTACAGAACCAGTCTGTTTATCTCATAGAAAGAGCTGGGAACTAGTCTGTGCTGTCATCTGTCTAGTGTAAAGCAGAGTTGACAGAGCGTCTGTATTCTGCTGTCCGAGGCGTTTCCTCTCCTGCTTCTCCAGTTCCTGAACACATGTGCAGCGGGCACATGCACACATGTGCGTAGAGGGAAAGGGATGGAGAGACCACGATACCAGATCCAAACTCATCATCAGGAACCCAGCAGGCTAGGAGTTCTTATTCCTAAGCCCACGAGACAGCTGAGGTCCTGTTAACGTCACAGACACTGGCAGAAGACAAGACACTCACAGCTCAGAATCAAGGACAGTTTACAAGCCCCATCATGGTAGCCAGATGGTGCTGTCTGTGTACCTGTCCCTCCAGCCACAGCCCCCTCAGGCTGTACAAAGAAAGCCTGATGGTACCTGTGGACACAACGGGACAGAAGCAAATCTTGAGCCTAGGGACTCCACGTCTTTCATCACAGACCATGAGCCCGCCCACTTTCAGCTCAGAGTACAATAGCGTCTCTGCCACTGCTGTTCATCGGGAAAAGTCCCATAGAGTTCAGAACAGACTCGGCTTGCAGGAAACAGAAATATCAGTCTTGGGCCAGCAAGATGGCTCAGTAGGTAAAGGTACTTGCCGCAAAACCTGACGTCCTGAGTTCAATCCTTACAACCTACCTGGTAGAAGGAGAGAACTGGCTCCTCTGATATCCACACGCTGTGACACATATGTACATATACACACGAATATGCACACAGTAAGTAATAAACACTTACCAAAAGATTTTCATTTTAAATCAAGACTGGTGTATTGTATTAGCACTCAAGAGCTTTGTAAATTGGGCAAGTCACGCATCTTGCCCAAGACTCAATTTCCCCCTCTACAAATTGAGGACAATACTCAGCTGTCACATGACTGGAGAGAATAAATAAAGTTTCAGTATACATTTCTGTTGAGGGATAAAGTACCATGACTAAGGCGTCTTCTAGAAGGAAGGGTTTGTTTTGACTGAAGGTTCTAGAGTTCAACATGGCCGGGAAACATGAGGGCAAGGACATGAAGCTGAGAGCTCACATCCTCAACCAAGCATGAAGCAGAGAGAACAAAGTGTAGACAGGGTTGTGTAATCTCCAAGTGAGGTCCACAGTGGTGTGCTTCCTCCAGCAAGGCTGCACCTGCTAAACCTCGCCCCCAACAGCGCCACCAACTGGATACCAAGTGTTCAAATACTTGAGTGTTTGAATACATATGTATATATGTGTCTGTGTCCGTGTCCGTGTCCCCATGTCCATGTCCGTGCATATAGAAGTTTAGCAACGAGTTTGTTTAGCCACCTAGAGGTGGCTCTGTGGATCAGGGTGATTGCTGTGCAAACATAAGGACCTGAGTACAAATCCCCAATCCTCATGTAAAGACTGGACTTGGTAGTATGGGCACATGTAACCTGAACACTGGGATGGAGGTGAGGACAGGAAGATAGCTGACACATGTTCGCTGCCACCTTCCCTCCTGAGAGATCTTGGCTTGAGAGAATAAGATGGAGAGTAGGCAGGACAGCTAATGTCCTCTGGTCTCAGTGTGAGCCTGTGTATGTGTGCATGTTGCACATACACTGTGTGAACATGCAAGGCCGGATATGGTGCACACTACACTTGCACAGACTGACTCTCATGGAGATGAGTTGCCATCATGCCAACATGAACATTTCACAAGGTTATTTTGTTTCAAGCCAGCCGCCTACTTGGCAGATAAAAATGTGTGTCTTGATCCCATTAGCAGCATACCAAATCTGATCAGTTTTGATGCAAAGACTCACCGATGAGAGATTCAAAACTTTTACATCAGATTTTCTTAGAGGGTTAAATCATCTGAGAACGCCATCCTCCTCTCCATATTTGTGAGTGTGCACATGGGGAGTTGTGCACGGGAGTGTGTGCATAGGGGTTTGTGTGCATGTGTCTGTGCATGTGTGTCTGTGCATGTGTGCATGTGTGTGCATGTGTGTGCACATATGTGTGCAAGCATGAGTGTGTGTATGGGTGTGTGTATGCATGTGTGTGTGTACATGGGGGGTTGTGCATGGGTGTGTGTGCATGGGGGTATTTGCATGGGTGTGTGTGTGCATGGGAGAGTGTGCAGAGGTGTGTGCACATATGTGGAGGCCTGAGGTCAACACTGGGCGTCTTCTTCAATTGCTCTGCTCCACTTTATTTTTCAAGATGGGCTCTCTCAATAAACCTAGAGCTTGCCAATTGGCTAGGCTAGCTGGCCAAGGAGCCATAGGGGTCCTCTCCCCACCAAGTACTGGGATTAATGCCACACTCACTATTTTTTTTTTCCATAGGTACTGGGGATTCCCCATTCAGGTCCTCATGCTGTGCTGCAAGCATTTACCTACTGAGACATCATCCCAGGCCTCCCCTGGAGAGAACATCAAAAGTATCAATTCCATTGTATCCAATCCCAACCAAAGCTCACTCTCTGGGGAGCAGAGCATGGCTCAGGCACCTACAGTCTGAAACCTTCCCTAGGCGATCCACAGCAGGGGCAGCTGCTGGCGCTCACCCAACTGCTAGTGATAACTCACTCGACCACAACAATTTAAACATGCGTCTCTCCAGTGCTTAAGTCATTTTATGTGAGAGTAATTGGTCCAGCTCTGAAAAGGTCATCATGAATTTGCAGGTTCTGCATGAAGCCCGGCAGGAACTGTGTCAGGAAGAGGAGGGGGGCACAGAGATGGGACTGAGAAGTATCCGGGGTGTGTGTGTGTGTGTGTGTGTGTGTGTGTGTGTGTGTGTGTGTGTGTCTTCTTTAGCTGAAAATAAGGGGGAGTCCCTCCCACCTTTGGAGTTCCGTCATGGCAAGAGGCAGATCCTAGATCTACACCCAGGGAGTTCTGGCTATGAACACTTGCAAATGTCCTCAGGTTTCCCAGTGCAACCTCTGCCAGCATCAAGCATTCTGTAGGCACATTCAGGGTTGAAAATAGCTTCAGCCCTTGCTTTGCTCCCGGCAGACTAGATTAGAGGATTAACTCTCTGCCTCCCGGCTGGACTGTGAGAACCCTCTTTCCTTCCTCTCCTTCAGTTTGGGCATTCGATATGATCAGTTGGAGCTTTATTCTCCCCTCTCTCTGTGGAGCCATTTTTACCTTTGCTTTGATAGCGTGACTAGAAGGAGAAACGGAGGCTGGCCCAGCCCAGGTGATGCCTCCTGCTCTTGTTAGGAGATGGGTTACCGGCCTGCTCTCTGCAGGGTTGCTCTTTGCGGATGGTCCTTTTCTTGCAGACAGGGTAGAAAGGGGCAGGGACCAGGACCTCAAGGATTTCCATTCCAAAGTCTGAATTTGGAATTTGCTTTGAGCTAGCATTCAATCCCCTGACTCGTAAACATGCAAATCAGCCAGGTAATTGGGACACCTGAAGTCCATGTGAGCCCAATCTATCTAAATAATTCAGGCCGATAGTAAATTACGAGAAACTCAGTGCAGTGAGGTTCGCACACTGGGGAAGGCCTGCCAGTTGCCTTTGTTTCTAAATGGAGCCCGTGTTTTCCTCTTGACTCCTGATACTTTTTTAAAAACTCGCACCAGGCATCACCCAGAAGAACCAGAGGAAGGGGAGTTGTTGCCTCCTCTGATGAGAGCCCGGCCTTGAGTCGCCTCAGCTGAAAGCCACTTGGCATTAGGGCTTCCTACAGAACCCAGGTGGCGTTTGGTTTGGTCGACCCTGAAAGAGCCTAGTTTCTTGCTAGATCCGGGGGATGTGGATTTCAGGTACACCTGGGAGGGCAGGAAAGATGATGACGTCAGATCTCTAGGGCTGAGGGGCACTCCTGTTGGAAGGTGGATTTGTGGCTGAGCCTCATTGGGAAAACTGGGTTCTGGAACCCATCGGGATCCGTCCCACCAGGACTGAGTGGCTTTCTAGATTATAGCTTTCAGACAGGAGTGTGGAGGGCGCACAGGCATTTGGGAAAGTGGCGCTTAGCCATGTTAACCCAACTTGTTTGAGGAAAGACCTTGGACCCACTCAGACTCCATTTTTTTTCTCCCGAACCTTCACCCCCAATTTTCCACTTTTCTATGGCTGATGGCGCGAAAACAAGGTCTTTGTTTCTCCGTCTAACGGTCTAACTGGGTACCTGCCGCTGTGGTTCCACCCACAGGCCTAAGCCTGTGACCTCACAAGCCCGGTCGATCGCCTGGGAAACGGGCAATGAGGTCAGACAGCAGGGGTCCGATGGCTTTGGGCTGGGGTTGGAGGGGCCAGTGTTTGCAGAACGGAGCTTGAAAGGTATTAGAGGTGACAGAGGGAAGGAAAAATGTAGCCAGCCAGTTTCCCCAAACCGGGGGAAGGCTGGGATTGTGCGATTTAGGCAAAGTGGATTAGCGGCCCCTGCCTGAGCCGCGCCCTGCCTGGAGCCAGCACTGCATCCCGGAGCCTGATTGCCTATTCTGAGCTGGTTCTACTCGTAATTTGTTGGCTCAAAGGTCGGAATGGACTCCTAAGGAAGACAGATTTCCTAGTGGCCAATCCTTGGGGACTGAGCTCTCAAAACCAATTGGCCCAAATTTCAGCTGTGTTCAGGTTTTAAATTCCCACTGGGTTGAGAGTAGTTCACACAGGGGAGAGTAAAGGGAACATCAGAGGCAAGTGTCAGTTGGGGGGTTTTGTAGTTGGGGGAGCTGTATGTCCAGAAGGAGCAGAGGCCTCCCTGCAGGGGAGACAGGGAGGGACACGGAGAGTTGATGGAGCCCCAGGAGGCCCCGGGAGCAGACACTTTATAAATCACCGGCTCCTTCGTAAAAATGGAGTTTAGCCTCCCCCAGCTTTGCTTTTGAATTTATTAGAGGTTTCATTTCCTTGGGTAATAATTCCTTATCTCGTTCCCAGTCCAGGGAGCGGGTGCTGGCCCAGAAGTGGCATTTACCTTCCCTACCTTAAAGTGAAGCTTTTTTAGCTATGTCATCTTGTGATCACTCTCAGACCCAGCCCCTTGACAGCTGCTTCCTTAACTCGCCCTGGACTCCGCAGGACACCCGGGGCAGGGCTGACCATGTGAAGGATGGCCCCAGCGGGGCTTCAAAACCTCCCTACCTCCCCACCCCTCCTGCACCCTGCACACTCCAGCCTGTCTTTCTGAAGCAGTATGCTGTCTTCGGGGCCCTGAGCCTCTCTATTGTGACAGAGACAGCTGCAGACGGCAGGAAGATTGAGCTGTTCTTCCTGAGCCCAGATAACTGCTACTGGGGGTGGGGGGAAAAGGAAGAGGGACTCCTTGGAGAGTTGGGGGGGGGAAGGGTGGCACAGGTGACAGCTTAACGGGAAGATCTGAAAAAGCTATTTCAATCCCGTCTCCATGTGGGAGACAGGCGGATGCCCTTCTGTGGAATGAAAGTTGTTCTCCTCCATCATCTTCACTGAGGAAGGAGGAGGGTCCAGGAGATTCTTGATTGTTCACTAGAAAAACATCCTTTTCCAAATTCTATCTTGTTTGGTTCCCTCCCTCTTTCACACACACACACACACACACACACACACACACACACACACACACACATCCCCACATCCCCCTTCCAACACCCAATATGTCAGAAATCATCCAATGGGGTGCACTCCCTGGAGTTAGCCACCTGCCCTTGCTGAGCATGCCCCACCCAGGCTCATTTCTTCTCCAGTTCCTGCCTGACCTTTGATCTGATGTCTCAGTGAGCGAGACCACTGTGGCCCCTACTCACCTGATTGTCAGCTGGTCTGAGATTTATGTCATGTTTTTATTAATTCTTTGAGAATTTCATATATGTGTACAATGTCTTCTGATCAGATTTACCCTGACTCCTTAACTACTCCCAGATCCATCCCCTCCTACCTTCTCTTTGTTCTAGTGTTTAACTAACTGAGTTCAATTTGCACTGCCCATATATCCACGGGTGAGGGCCTAGCCACTGGAGTATGGTTGATCTACTAGGGACCACATCCTAAAGAATATTGACTTTCTCTCCCTGAGAAGCCATTATCTGTCAATAGCTCCTCAGCTCAGGAGCCCCATTCCTCCACCCCTTCCCTGCTGAGTGTCCACTGGCTTGAGCCTGTACCCTGTTTCATGTTGGTTCTCCCAGCCTCTGGTTCTTTCAGTCTTTGTTTCCTCTTCCTTGATGGTTTCTGGGCTGTGCTCTGTGTGTGTGTGTGTGTGTGTGTGTGTGTATGATAGATGCTTATATTTATGGCTGAGGGATCCACACACACTTATTCTCAGCACGTTGACCAGATGTGAGGTTTCAAGTTACCCAGCATCAAGTGGTTGGCAAATGTGCTTTAAATGTGACATGCCCTCCACAGACTCAAGTGTTTGCACACTTGGTCCCCTGCTGGAAGCGCTGGTTTAGAACATTGTGGGATCCTGAGGAGGTGAACCTTGCTGGAGGGAGTGGGTCAGGTGGGGACTGGCCTCGGACTGGCCTCGGTGCTGGAGAGCCCAGCTCCACATTCTGCTTTCTGCTACTCTCTGGATTCTTTCAGGTATTTGGGGAATAGAAAGACAAGTAGCTAATGCACAAGTGACCTGGGGCAAATGTGGGTGACAAGGAGCCTTCTTACCTCGTCACTTCTTGATGGATTTTGGAAGGGATGGGTGAGCACCTATGAGGAGTTTTCCTGGTTGCCTTGCAGGGGTGATCGGCAGGTATTGCTTTTGTTACTATTCTTCAGAAGGGGCACACTGAGGCCCTTGTGTTCTCTCCTCCTCTGGCCAGACTCCATCCCTGGCAACAGAATCACTTGACATCCGAGGTAGGACCAGACGTCCAGCCTCTCTGAGGGACCCAATGTCCTGATTCCCACATGTAGCCATGTTTGGAAATCCCTGGCCTGAATGCCTCTCCTCATGGTTATATAGCAACCCTGCATGTGTGTTGGGAGTGCGGGATGGAGGCCCCAGCAATGGGTCTGTATTTTAACTAGCCCTGTGTGACAGTGGAGTATCTCCTCTCCTGGGTATTGAAATGTCATAGAAGACCTGCCCCGTGGAGCCCTGGGCTCAAGGCTTCTTTCTTCCTCTTACCCCACCAACCTTGGTATGAGGTGCCGACCCCACACTGTACGTTGGACTCAGAAGCCCCTGGGAAGAAGAGAAGGTCTCACCCTTCTTCAGGACCCACCATCAACACACTTTATCTCCAACCTGCAGAGGAAGGGCCTGGAGAAAACAGAGTAGGGAAGAGGGCAAGAGACCCATGGTGGCTCCTGGCATCAGGAACAAGGCGGCTTTAACTGCCAAGTGAGAAAAGAACTGGCAGAGAGACTGAGGTCTACTGATTCCCAGTTCCCTCCCTGTGACCAACAGTTCATCATAGTCCTACACAAGGAAGATTAGAGCCAAACCCCACCTGGCCAACCCCTGTGGTGAGAATTTGGGGCTTCTTTTTAAACCCAGTTACTTTATGTGGATGTTTTTGTTTTAATCCCAGGTGTGGGATAAGAGGCTGCTTCACAGCAGGTGACTGTGATTTGTCTAGTGTACTAGGAAGGGTGTGATTTTTGCACAACTACAGATAATTTACACTTGGAATTCTGGGAACTTTGGAGGGTATAAATTCGAGAGCCCACACACACACACACACACACACACACACACACACAAGCAGGGGTGGAGTGGGGCAGGGTTCCTTCTTCTGCTGGTTCCTGTTGTGGTTTGTTGAGTGGTTGTGAGCAAAGAGACAAGAAGTTGGAGGTAGTTTGAAGATTAAGATTAGATTTGCCCCTAGGAATCCAATGCCTCTAAACGTTTTTTTTTTGTTTTGTTTTGTTTTGTTTTTTTTTGTTGGTGGTGGGTTTTTTGTTTTGTTTTGTTTTGTTTTTTGTTTTTTGTTTTTTCGAGACAGTGTTTCTCTGTGTAGCTCTGGCTGTCCTGGAACTCACTTTGTAGACCAGGCTGGCCTCGAACTCAGAAATCCGCCTGCCTCTGCCTCCCAATTGCTGGGATTAAAGGCATGCGCCACCACACCTGGCTAGAATCCAATGCCTCTAAGCATCAGGCCACAGTCTAAAGAGATCTGTGCCCCCTTTTCCTCTCTAATCTTCTTTCTTTCCTACCTACTGTTGGGGGTTGGCAGGGATTAGGGTAGAATAGGGTTGAACGGGTGGTAGATATAAGAACCCAATAAAGTAGAGCAAAAGCAAGCCAGCAAACCCCTCAGTCCTGCCCTGTTGATCATTGCCAGGAACTGTAGCTAGACTTGAGGGTGGGGTGCTCTTGACTGACAGTTGAGTCTTGCTTAACAAAATGGAAGCATGCATCAAGCATGCACAGCTAAGAACAATGACTACACAGGTGGGCAGTGACTTCTATGAACTCGGAACAGATGGCTGCGTGACTGCTGGAGAAAGTGGGGAGAGAGGATGTCTACCACATCATGCAGGGGAGTTGGGTGTCTCCACCATGGGAAGCTGCCCCATCTGATGTCTAGGCATCTCATGGTAACCCTAGAGAGCCAGTGCAGGAGGCTATGGCTGAGGCACTGTCCTGACTGCTGTCATATAAGTCCCCTGGGGCCTCCTGGTGTGGTGTGTCTGTCATCTCCAATTAGCATCTGTACTGGCTGGTTTTGTGTGTCATCTTGATATAAGCTGGAGTTATCACAGGGAAAGGAACTTCCGTTGGGGAAGTGCCTCCACGAGATCCAGCTGTAAGGCATTTTCTCAATTAGTGATCAAGGGGGAAGGGCCCCTTGTGGGTGGGACCATCTCTGGACTGGGAGTCTTGGGTTCTATAAGAGAGCAGGCTGAGCAAGCCAGGGGAAGCAAGTCAGTAAAGAACATCCCTCCATGGCCTCTGCATCAGCTCCTACTTCCTGACCTGCTTGAGATCCAGTCCTGCATCCTTTGGTGATCAACAGCAGTATGGAAATGTAAGCCGAATAAACGCTTTCCTCCCCAACTGCTTCTTGGTCCTGATGTTTGTGCAGGAATAGAAACCCTGACTCAGACAGCATCACATACGGGCAGGTCTCTTCCCTGTCATTCCTGATAGCCTACTCCTCCTGGGACTGTTTCTATCCCCAAAGTGAAAGCAGGAAACACTCTCAGAGGTCAGAGTTCAAGAGCAGGCGCTGCCCCCAGCCACGTGACTTCAGAGGAGCCACACAACTTCTCTGAGCATGAGTCACTTCATTTGTTAAGAGAGAAGATGAGTGTATAGCAAGATGGTACAGAGCTTGCCTTACAAACATGGGGAGCCAAGTTTAATCCCCCAGAGCCATGTGGAAATCAGGCACAGGGCCAACAAGATGGATTTGAAGTGCTTGCTGCCAAACTTGGCATAAGTTCCCTCTCCGCAACCCACTTGACAGAACCCACTCTTGCAACGTGTCCTGGGACTTCCTCACATGTGTTGTGGCACATGTACACACTCATGTGCATACAGAAATGTAGACAACACACACACACACACACACACACACACACACACACACAGAGAGAGAGAGAGAGAGAGAGAGAGAGAGTTAAAAGTAGGCATGGTGGTGGCACAGGCTTGCAACCCCAGCACTGGGAAGCTGGAGACAGGAAGGTCTCTGAGGATCACTGACAAACAGCCTATATATCTTGGCAAGTTCTAAGCCTGTGAGAGAGGGATCCTGACTTTATTATTATTATTGTCATATGGTGAATGCTACTTGTACA
Organism: Mus pahari; assembly: GCF_900095145.1. Classification (NCBI taxonomy): domain Eukaryota; kingdom Metazoa; phylum Chordata; class Mammalia; order Rodentia; family Muridae; genus Mus; species Mus pahari. The sequence continues at coordinate 81,433,113 of NC_034603.1, read as the reverse complement.
TGAGGAACAACACCCAAGGTTGACCTTTAGTCTTCATGAGCATGCGTGCACGCATGCACAAATGAGGCTACTTGCCTGCACTGCGATCAACTTTCCTAACACTGTGACCAAAACATTGTCAGGCTCAAGGTGTTGGTTCCCATATCCCTGCCAATCAAATTCAAGTGGGTGTTGTAGCATCCTCCTCCTCAGGAATTTGCTAGAAGGCTGATTCCCACACTAGCTCTAGTCCGACACAGTAAGACCTTTGGAAGGGTGGGTCTCCAGGTTTTTGTTTTTTTTTTTGAACTTGATGCTAGATTTATTATTGAACATGATTTGGTAGGGTATAGGAGAGAGCTATTGAAGCCTTCAGGAATGCAGGGCTCTCCACTTGTCCAGAGGACCACGATTGGGGATATATTTGACACCACAGCCATCAGGAATGAGCTGATTCTCAGCAACCATGTTTTCAAATTCATCTGCATTAAACTTGGTGAAGCCCCACTTCTTTGAGATGTGGATCTTCTGGCGGCCAGGGAACTTGAACCTGGCTCTGCACAGAGCCTCAATCACATGTTCCTTATTCTGCAACTTGGTTCAGATGGACATGATGACCTGGCCAATGCGAACCCCGGCCACTGTGCCCTGGGGCTTCCCAAAGGCACCACGCATCCCTGTCTGGAACCTAGATCAGGGACAGCACTGTGATCAGAGGCTTGATTACCAACTGCCAGAAAATTGTCTCCAAGGTCCCTTGAGGCAACCCATATAGACAATAGGCTACATACACTACCAAGGAGGCTGCTGTTTGCAACCATTGCACACCAAAGTCCCCATGGGGGTATCCAGGTTTTAATAGGCCCTTTGACTTTGTCCCATTTGAAACTGCACAGCAAGGGAGTGACACAAAATACCACATGAAATAGGGCACAGCCACCATCATGTCACCTGTCTTTGGAGGGGGATAATAAAGGTGTGAAGACAGGGTAGAATAGACCATAAGACCACTTTTCGTCACAGACATAACTAAAGTGTAGCTCTTACACCTCCAGCCTTAGCTTTGCTAAGGCAGTAAGTAGCTTGCACCTCAGAGATGGGCAGCCAGGATGTAGGCAGCCAAGGAGGTCAAAGGTCAGAACCTGGAGGAGGAAGGAGAAATTATATACATTAGACAGAGAGATGGGGTGACGGGCAGGGGGAGGGGTGAGAATTCTATTTGAGGGCTTGTGTGGGGCCAGAAAGCTGAGAGCTGGGGAAGCCGTTCTGAAGTCAGAGTGAAGTAGAGACATGTCCAAACCCTGAAAATCTTGTCCTGAGACCAGCAGGAGTAGGAGTGCTTCCTCCCTGCTCTGGGCCTGCATGTCCTAGCACAGGTAAGACATGCGACCTCCACCTCTGCCACCCTTGAGGTAGTCACCAGTCACCTGGTGGCCAGATTACAGGTTATATTTTTCTCTCTTCTTATAAGGACATGTCCTGCAAGTCCCTGGAATTCCTTTTCATGCAAACGAAGCATTCCTAACACATCAGCCCCAGCCAATGATATAACTCTCCCTACCTATTCCCCTAAAGGCTTAAAAAGCCTTTGTTTCCTCCGATTAAATGAGCTGCTCTCTGAAGCATGTCTCCCCAGAAGCCTGTTTCTCTTGGTGATCATTCCTCTCCTGAGCCGGTTGTGGTTCCCCGTCATGCCCTTAAGGGAGCTGAGTGTAGCGACAGGTTTATTTAGGCTCATGTTCTCTGACATCATACTCATACAGATCCTGTACCTTCTCACATGTCTCTGCCAGCAATGCAAAGCAGAGATGTTCTGTGCTGATATGTATTCAATGTCTATATTGCTCGCTAGTCTGTACTCTCCATGATGGTAAGGGTGATAGCCGTAGAAACAGCCAGGGTTTATAATGAGACCATGGTATCTGGCAGGCAGCATACAACTGATAGTTGGGTGGGTGGCTGGGTGGGTGGAGGGACAGTTGGATGAATAGATGAGTAGATAGATAAATGGATGAATAGGTGGATGGATGAATGGATGAATACATGGGTGGGCTGATGGGTGAGTGGGTGTGTGAGTAGATGAATGAATGAATGATCAATGGATGAATAAAAGGGTGGATGAAGAGATGGACAGATGAATGAATAGATGGGTGGATGGATGAATAGATGAATGGACAGGTGGATGGATAGATGGTTAGATGGACAGATGGATGAATAGATGGGTGGATGGATGATGGATGGATGGGTGGATAGAGGGGTGGATGGACAGATGAATGGATAGATGGAAGGATAGATGGATAGATAGATGGATGAATAGATGGGTGGATAGATGAATGAATAGATGGGTAGATGGATAGAGGGATGAGTGGACAGATGGATGGATAGATGGGTGGATGAGTGGATGGACAGATGGATGAATAGATGGATGAATTGATGGGTGAATGGACAGACGGATGCATGGATGAGCAAGTGAAAGGCCACTGGCAGCATGCCCTTCCTCCCGCTGTGATTAATTATGCTTACATCTCTTTTCCTTCAAGTCTGAGAATCCCACAGCCATTCAGAATGGTAGTCTGCTCCATGTGTATCATTCCCTGGACAATGACTGGTTCCATATGCTTTTGTCCAGTGGCAGGCACCCAGTCAAACTTTATTTTCTATTCTTTCTGAGAAACAGAGCCCCATGTAGCCCAGGCTGGCCTGGAACTCACTCTACAGTGGAAGATAAGTGGACTTCTGATCTTCCTGCCTCCATCGCCCCAGTGTGAGAATTACAGGGCTGTGTCACCAGGCTTGATAATGTGGTGATGGGAACCAAACCCAGAGCTTCACAGGTGGGAGGAGGTGAGCTCTCATCCACACAAGCCAGATTATTATCTTCCTACATGTGTCCATTCTCATTTAAATATTTTCAACAGTTCATCTGTAATCTCAGCATTCAACTCAGGAGGCAGGGGCCAGAAGACTGAGTTACAGTCAGTCTGGGCCATGCAGGGAGAAATAAAAGGGGTGGGGTGACAGGCACCCAGATTATCACACCCTTAAGCTAAGGCCCAGCCTCCTGTTTCCCACGCATGGAGGACAGCTGAGCCAGGGCAGAGCTGAACCTTCCCCAGCAGCTCGACGATCCACAGAGCGGAGAGCTGAAAGATTCAAGGTAAATAGCTCCTGCCAAAGGCCTCCACTTGACCCTCTTTGTAAACCTAAGATTATAAGTAAAGCTTCAATTAACCTCTTCTCCCAGATTCTGCTCAATACAAAAGATTTTCTTCCAAAGGGGAATGCTATTTTAAAACTACCTCAGGTACTGTATGGATATCCAGCCAGAATAGGTCAGTGCTTGGCCTGTATGGCTTGTATCCCTGTTCTCAGCTGCCAGGGAGGTGGAAAATGCCATGCTCTTGGGGGGATGTCTGTGCCTCCCACCCCCATTTTAACCTCCCAAGTTCCTCTTCTGGTCCAGCTTCAGGGGGAAGGTTATCATTTATGTTACAAGTCTCATTAAAAGGATCGGGCTGTGGGGCTGGAGAGATGGCTCGGGAGTAAGGCGCTTGCTTTAAAAGTATAAAGACCTGAGTTCAGAAATGAAGAACTCATGAAAAGGTCAGACCATGGGGCTGGAGAAATGGCTCAGTGGTTGAGAGCACTGGGTGCTCTTGTAGAGAGCCCAGGTTTGATTCCTAGCACCCATAAAAGGGTCCACAACCTTTTGTGAGTCCAGTCCCAGGGGATCATTGTTCTGGTTTTTTCAGGTACTGCATTCACATGGTACACACACACACACACACACACACACACACACTCACACAACCAAAATACCCATACTCCTAAAAATATTTTTTCAAAGGTCCTTGGAGCCAGAGATTGGAGAGTCAAACCTTGTGTCCCAAGGACATTAAAAAAAAAATTAAAAGAATTCATGTGCAATGGCATGCACCTATAACCTAACACTGAGGTGGAGACTGGAGAGTCCCTGGGGGCTCACTGGCCGGATAGACTAGCTGAATCAGGGAGCTCCAGGTTCAGTGAGAGTGAGAACAGGGTAGAGAGTGATTTAGGAAGACAGAAGAGATCAACCTCTAGCCTCCACATGCGTGCACATGCACACACGTACACACACACACACACACCACCACCACCACCAACAATAACAACAACAACAACAACCACCACCACCACCAGCATGCCATTATTTTGCTTTTCTTTGACTGGCTTCTAGATCTTTCTTGACCAACCCATGGCCATCTTTGGTAAACAAAAGGGTACATTCTCATACAGACAGACAGACAGACAGACAGACAGATAGACAGAGAGACCAAGGAAGTCTGTCTGGGGAACAGAGCTAATATTTCAACCTTATTTTCATCCCTAACTTATTTAGCGTGAACCAAAAGGCCAGGCTACTGTGTCCAGGGCACCTCTCAGGAAAGGGGCCAAGAGACAGGAAGACCAAAGCAAGATGACACAGCGGGAGGCGGTACAGCAAAGGTCACTTTACCCTCAAAGGCCTCATCTTTGAGGACACGTCATGGAGGTATTGATTTGCCTTAGCTGCACCCTCTGTAAATTCATGAGGTTGTGACTTTGATATTCTCGAGAATGTTCCAGATCTACATTTATTGACCAGGGGGAAAGCCACTACTTAGCCAAGAAGCAAGTACATTAATGGAGGTCAGGGAAGAGAAAGAGATGGAGAGATGGACAACCAAGCTATGCCGTATTCACAAAGGTATAGTATACAGCCCTTTAGAAGGTATGGGTAGGGCCTGGGGGATGGGTATGTGGGTCAAAAACATTTTTCTGCCAAGCCCAAGTTTGATCCTTGGGACTTACAGAGCAGAAGAAGAAAATCAACTCTACAAGTTACAGGCTGTCCTCTGATCTCTACAACGCCGTAGAACATTCCTCTGCCTTTGCCAGCTACAAGGTGTGTGTGTGTGTGTGTGTGTGTCTCTGTGTGTGTGTGTGTGTCTGTGTACAAAAAGTCTTTAATGAGCTGGAAACTTCTCTATTAAGCTTGAAAACAAAAGATTACTATGTTTTGTGACCAGCCACACACTATGTGTCAAAGGACTGGGAAGAAATAGACCCAAGGTTTTTTAATATGCTTTTATTTTGGTGTAGTTTTTATTTTTCTTCATTTAAATCCCCTTTAAAAGAAAATCCTAATATGGTCTCCAATAAATTCAATTATACAGAAATATTGATTCATAATTTATGTACACATGTATGGCTGTCCCTGACTATCTCTACAGTTAATCACTTGGCCTGTAGTCCCCAGAGCCCTCCCTATAGTGTGAATGGATAGTTGTGCACACACCAGTTCGGCATCTCTTATCTTATAATCCTGGGAACCTGATATGTTCTATAACTTTTTCTAAGTTTGGAATGTTTGCATATTCATCAAAAGGCATCTTGGAGACAGAACTCCATGCTTATGTGGAACATTGTTTGTGTTGTTTTGTATTTGGCCTGTTACTCCTGGCCTAGAGGGGATTCTGGGCTTTAGAGACCCTGCAGACTCTTGGGACTGTCTAAGCCCAGTGTCGATTTGGTTCTTAAGAAGTATCAGATTGGGCTGGTGAGATGGCTCAGTGGGTAAGAGCACCCGACTGCTCTTCCGAAGGTCCAGAGTTCAAATCCCAGCAACCACATGGTGGCTCACAACCACC
>NC_034603.1:81417694-81427173 GCF_900095145.1 Mus pahari | reverse complement strand
CCGCCAAAAAAAAAAAAAAAAAAAAAAAAAAAAAAACAAAAAAAAAACAAAAAAAAAAAAAAAAAAAAAAGTATCAGATTGGGGGAGGGGTGTGCTCAGCCATGTTGTCTTATTTCATGTCTGCTGCTGAGATAAAATACCCCAGCAATGAGCAACTTAAGGGAGGAAGGGTTTATTCAACTCTCAGTCCTTGGACTCAGTTCATCTCAGCAGGGAAGTCAAGGCAGGGACTTGAAGCAGCTGCTCTAGTCGCAGTCAAGAGCAGAGTCAAGCTCAGCTCTTACACAGTTCAGAGCCCAGCCAAGGGAATAGTTCCTCCCACAGTGGGCTGGGTCTTCCTACCATAATTACCTAACTGTCAAAGATGTATCTACCCATGGGCCAACCTGATCCAGATAGTCTATTATTAAGACTCTCTTTCCAAGGGATTCTACATAGAGTTGACAAAGCTAACTGCCCTCCGTAGGCATGTATATGGGTGGACTTTCAGAATACAATAAAGGGAGCAGAGCTTCGTGGGGTACAGCAGCAATCCCTGCACTTGGGAGACAGGAGGGTCAGATGGAGGCTCAGCCAGCACAGTGGTCATAGCAGCGGGGAAGAATGATGGTGGAGTATGGCCCACGGGGATTCCTGATGGTTAGAAGGTAGAGTACAGGAGAAAAAGGAATATCCATGGTAGCACAAAGCCATGTGGCCTGAAGGAGAAACCGAAAGAGCCGTATTGTCTGTATTGTCTACCCTGGGCTGTTCTCCCATAACCCAACAGTGTGTGACTCTCTCTGAGTGTGAGACCTCCACGGAAGAGTCAGTCAGCAGCATGCTATTCAGGCATTCTCCCCTACCCACTGTGTGTGTCTGTGTGTATGTGTGTGTGTGTGTGCTTTCAGAGGAGTCAGTGGAGAGTGATGGCTTTGATGCCTCTCATAGCAGCTGACACAACAGCTCCTGAACCAGTTGAGAGAGGCATTGCTAAGGAAATCCTGGCATGGTGGCACACAACTGTAATCCCAGCTCTTGGGAGGAGGATGCAGGAGGATCGGGAGTTCAAGATCATCCTTGGGGTATATAGAGAGTTCAAGGCCAGCCTGGTCTATATGAGACCCAGTCTCAAACAAAACAAAAAAACAAATGAAAAAAAACTGAAAGCCAAGGGCTGAAGGGCAAGACTCAAGGTGACATAGGAACAGCCAGCCTCATTAAGCACCTGGCAGTCTCCCGAGTGCCCCCTGGTGGGCAGTTTGGGCAAATGGCACCATAAAAAGGTCCTTCTCACCCACCCTCCTCCATTGCAAGATCATATCTTGCTCCAGGCTCCCTAAGCATCCTTAGGATTGGACGTGCCTTGCTTGCTCCCTCAAACCTCCGAGCTGCTGACATCGGAGAGAGAGGGTGAGGAGTGTTAATGTTAATGAGCACACAAGTCTCCGAGCACCCGTATTTCTTTGCAAGAGCTGGGACTGAAGTGAAGGGGCCATTGTAAACAAAAGAAATGTCATACAAAGGCTTAAAGAAAATCTCCCAACTGCGTGTGGTGGGCCATACTTCTAATCCCAGGAGTTCTGATGGTGAGGTAGAAGGATCACCAATTCAAAGCCAGACTGGGCTACACAGCAAGATCAAGTATCACTAATAACAACAGACCCTGTCCGTGGTGCTGGGCAACAGAAAAATCGAGTGTCAGAGCACACGGGTGTGGGGGAGGAAGATGCAGAGCCCCCCAATAAATGGCCAGCCCCAGGAGGTCTGGTCTGCTCAGGAAATGACTGGATGTTATCAACAGTGTCAAGAAGCTTTAGGTTAGAGAGCTGTGGTAGATATCGATGTCTGCTGCTTCAGGGGTGTATGACACAAGCATTTATTAAAGATTGTGCCTAGTGACCAGCATTCAGAGTCTGCAGCAGGCGGCGTCACAAATGGCATTTCCTCTAGTGGTAAGTTTAGGCTCAAAGACTGTGTATGTCTGTGTATGTCTGTGTGTGCATATGTGTATCTGTGACTGTGTGTATGTCCTCTCTGTGTATATGTGCCAGTGCATGTGTGCATGTGTGTGTGGTGTGTATGTATGTCTGGGTGTCTCTCTGTGTGTATGTGTGTATGTGTATGTCTGTGTGTATGTCTCTGTGTGTGTCTGTGTCTCTGGGGTTGTGTGTATGTGTGTGTGTCTAGGTTTGTATGTGTGCCTGTGTATGTGATGTGTGGGTGTGACTCTGGGCACACACATGCTTGTGGAGGTCAGAGGACAACTTAGAGAGTCAGTTCTCTCCTTCTACCATGTAGGACCCAGGAAGTAAACTCAGGTTGTTGACCTTCATTGAAGACACATTATCCTCAGACCCTCACTCTGAATTTGAGGCAGTGTCTCTCATTTCTATTCCATGATACTCAGGCTGGCCTGAGAGTTTCCAGGCAATTCTCTTGTCTCTCTACCTCCTGTCTCATTGTAGGACCGTTGAGGTTACAGATTCTCATGATACTGCATTTTGCTTTTTAAGTGGGTTCTGGGTATCTGAACTTAGGTTCCCAGGCTCGTGGGTAGCTTTCATGTATTGAACCATTTCACCTGCCCAAGAAGAGATCACTTTTGACAGAGCCCAAGAGTAGGAACCTGATAAACATCCACATCTGGGTGACTCTGAGGGTTGGGCGGCATGTGGCCCTGGATGCTGGGGACTGGATGAGGAAGGAGAAGCAGGGTCACCACAACAGGGTGTCCCTCCCCCAAGTCCTACCACCCACTTTCTCCAACCCCTGCTTCTATTGAGTTCAGCGTGTGTTCATGGGTAGGAATCTGCCTCTCAGAAGCTCCCTGTATATCAGTCAGCCTGAGCAAACATCTCTATATGGTTCATTTTGTACCGGGCCCCTGCTAGGCACCGTCATGGGATATGCTCTCAATAAATATTTGTGAGCCTTTGGGAATATAAACCTTATGAGCCTTCCCTGGGCAGAAAGCCAGTTCCCACCTCTGAGTACTTCCAGCAATTTTCCTGGAAGCATTGTCCGGGAGAGGGGAGCACTGGAGCAAGAACGCCCAGAGGTGCCCAGAAGGGGAGCATCCCTCCCACACCAGCATCTGCCAGCCTTGCAGAGGTTAGCTTCCTGCCCTTCTTTTAGCTTACAGAAATGCCAAGGAGCCACTGGTCCAGATAAACACCATCCCTCAACCCCGACCTTTGCCCCATGTGTGCTTTTCTCTCAAGTACTTAGTCCCCATAACTCGGTCTGCATTTTTTTTTTCATCATGGGCTCCCAGCACGTGAATCCCTAAGTTCAGTGGCTTTAGGGGCTAACAGATCACAGGGTCCATGCCAGGCAGCCCAGACCAGGCAGTCACACTCCGTTATAAATATCTATAGAGTGCAATACCAAATAATTGTGGGGCATATTTCACCCTGCCTGTTGAACACATCGCAAGAAAGGAATTGATCCCTGCTGTTTCATTTATTAGATGGTGTAATACCACAAAAATCGTTTCCACAATATCCCAAACTAAATCATTTATTCTTGACAAAAATCCAATAAAGAGCTCAATCCTTCTCCATAGGCAGATAAAGTACAGATTAATGGGGCTGCCTAGATCAAAAAATACTGGGAAAATGAAAGCGAGATAGAGAGAGAGAAGGCTCCTTCCTCCTCCTCACTTCCCCAAGGCTGCCTCGGCTCAGGGTTTTATTACAAAAAGCCGCCTAAGTATTACAGGCTAATCCGTAAATCCCAGCCTAGTAAAATATGTGACGGATTTGTAAATCGTGCCCTTTACAAATCAGATTGAACCTCTTTTTTTTTCCCAAAGAGTTCGCCTTTCTCTTCCCCTCCTTTGTTCACACTTCCCCCACCTCATCAGAGTCCCTTGATGCCCGAGACTCCGTAACCACGTGCCCAGGTCTCCGCACCACTTCCTGTGTTCAGCCGGACCTTTTCTAACCTGGGGTATGGAGGGTGAGCATCAGAGATGGGTCACAAGGTTGAGACGACTATAGTCCTTTTGACCTTGTTGCACATCAGGAAGTCATGCCAGGGGCCGCATCTGGGCTAAGGTCAGCATGGAGCATGGCAGGAAGTGGAGTCATGGGCTCGCTAGCAGCCAAGTGCAAACAGGTCAAGGATTTGACGGCACTCAACGTTGTTTTAGTGAAGGAAGAAACCAATTCGATGAGCCTCAAAACCTAGGCAAACCCTCTGGAAGAGGCTTCATTGCTTTGTTCATTAGTTTTTGTCAAGTTGACACACACACACAAAGCGTCAGCTGGAAGGATGAACCTCAGTAGAGAAATTGCCTCCATTAAGTTGACCTGTGGGTATGTCTGTAGGATATTTTCCTAATAGTCTATGTGGGGAGGTGTGTCCATGGGTGGCCCAGCCCACTATGGGTGGTGCTATCCCCAGGCATGTGATCCTAGGTGGTATAGTAAATCAAGCTGAACAAGCCACAGTGAGCAAGCAGCACTTCTCCATGTCTGCTGCTTCAGCTCCTGCCTCTAGGTTTCTGCCCCGAGTTCCTGCCTTGGTTTCTCTTGATAATGGACCAGGATCTAAAAGTGTAAGCTGAAACAAACTCTCTTTCCCTCGGTTGATTTTGGTCAGCATTTTATCACAGCCATGGAGAAGCAAGCTAAAACACCTGGGTCTGTTTCTGCATCCTATTTCATCCCTAAACCACCTTGAACCACCCAGGGCATGTAGTCCCTCAGGGTCCAACCACTATCTCTCCACTGTACATCAGTGCCTGAGTACCCAAGGACCTCAGTGTGCCCTGGATCAGGACTAAGTATATTCCCCTGAAACAGGACACACAGTCATAAAGTCAAAGTCAGGCAAATAGCTAAGTTATCCACCTTGCACCCAACCTCTGAAGTTCTGGCTGCTCAGGGTAGCTTTGAGAAGCCCATCCTCCACCACTTCCCACAAAGAAGCCAGCAGACACATCAACAAGAACATTGGCTGGATGGAGATTTGGTTCTGTGTCTGAGTCCCAGATATGTCACTTTCTAACCTGTGGGGATTGGCAAGTCAACCCTATGTAGCAAGCATCCTTCAGTAAGACTGTGGAGAAAGTCTGAGGATGAGGAAGAGCCCAAAAAGCTGGAGGGTGGACAGTCTTCTGTCCATGCACAGCAGGAGCAGGCTCTCAGGGCTGCCTTGGGAGCCTAGCTGGAGCCTGGCTGAAAGTCCTTAAAGGAGCCTACACCGTGAACTTCTGAGGAGCAAAGGCTGCTGGGAGCAGGTCTTTTAGCTTCTCGCTGTGTCTTATGTCATTTTGATCCTGGGAGGTTGTACCCAAGCACCCCCCCAAAAAACGGCTGCTCCCTCTTGTCACAGATTTGCAAGGGCGGAGGAAAGAGTGAGCTGGGATGGTTGCCCTGGTAACTTACCTCCTGGATACCCAGCCCTCCACCCCCTTCCACCACACATACACAGTTTGGCCCATTCCGTATGGAGGCAGAGCTGGAGAGGAAAGAGAGGGAAGGGCACTGGGGCTGGCCCGAAGTTCCCGGGATCGCAGTTCCTGGTATGGTGTTTCTCAGCTTTAGAGAAATGCAACAAAATGGTAATTGCCTTAGAAAGGTAACTGCGGCTCTGCCAATCCTTGCCTGTTCCATTCTGCTGTTTGCCATGGCAGGATGGAGCTATCCCTCAAACTCCTGAGTAGTGGTAGCTGGGAAATTCACCATGTTGTTCCACCTCCATCTTGTCAAAGGAATGTGGTGAGGGCTGGGCAAAGTGCCTCATAAGGACCTGAGTTTAGATTCCCAGCATCCATGTATAAAACAGGTACAATGTCTGCCTGTCCCTCTGGCATAACAGCACTCGGGGAGCTCCATGGTCAGCCAGCTTAGCTGATTCACTGAGAGACCCTGCCTCAAAAAGTAAGGTGGAGAAGAGTCGAAGAAGACACCGGCTTGAGACCTCTAGCTACCGCAGGACATCCCCACACAGATGTGTGTGTGTGTGTGTGTGTGTGTGTGTGTGTGTGTGTGTGTGTGTGTATTCCTTGCATGCAAGCAAGTGTGCATAAGTGGATGATTTTTGCGGAGATGATGAAGTAGGGGGAGACAGAAGAAGGGGCGGGACAGTTAGATAGTTGGATCCAAAGGAGCTCAGAGTCTCTGACTTATCCCTCTTCAAAAAGATCCAGAGAATTCCAGCAGTCCAGAGGGAGCAGGCATACAAAAGAACACAAAGCCTGCAGGGATGCTAGAGATGGGCCCTTTGCAAAGCCATCTACGGACCCAGCATTTATTTTCTAGGAAGATTCTAGAAGAGGCGGGGCTGTATTTTAGACAACAGAGGGATTCAAGTCTATGACCTCTGCTGCCCCCACAGAACAAGGGTCCCCTTCCATCCTTGTAGCAGCTGGTGGCCATTCTCTGCCCCCCTTCACCCCCCTCCCCCTGTCAGCCTTTATCATTGGGGTTTTCCACTGAGACTTCGCCCCAGCAACCTAGACAGCCATAGGCTTGTACCTTTCTGCTGACCCTGATCACAATGGTGTGTGTGTGTGTGTGTGTGTGTGTGACGACAGTGTCCCAGCGCCACTGCCCCGAGGCACCAGGCATTTTCTCCTGTCCTTAGAGATTGTAGCATTGAGGTGCAGCCTCCAACCATTCAGACTGTTATCGGTGGGGCCTTGGGGGACAGTGGTGGTGGGAAGGCAGGCAACAGGGTGGTGGTAAGAGTGGGTCCCTGAGCAACTGGGTAAATGGGGCATAGATGGAAAGAAAGCAGGTCCCATCATTCTGTGGACATGGAGGAAGAAGAAATCAAGACATTCTGTTTCACAGACCCCATGCAGGAACCTTTACAAGATATGACTGGCTTCTCTATCTGGAATGGAGGACAGGTGGTCTGGGAGAGGGACCCTCACCCGGATGTATGTCCATCCCTCCACTTACCATCTAAAAGGTGCACATAACAGGGCATGAGAATGGAGGGTCTTAGCTCGGGGACTGAGTTCAAGCCCCTCAGTTACTCTCTGACCCTACTCTCACTTCAGTGCTCTCTTGAACAACCAGGCCACTCAAGATTGCATGGATTCAGTTTCCTTTTGGAGAATTTTGAAAAGTTTTACTACAAATATTTGTGTGTGTCAGCGTGCATCCCAGCATCTGCATGTGGAGGTCAGAGGACAACAGGCAGGACAACAGTGCTCCTATGTGGCTCCAGGGGATCAAACTCAGGGAGTAAGTCTTGTCTGCAAGCATCTTTACCCCCCTGAGCTGTCTCTCCAACCCATCCTCAGGGGATTATGAGAAGGAAGGCAGTTAGCCAGTCCAAGAAATGTGAGAAGAGTGTAGGCTCCTGCAGCTGCCTCGCTCAAGTTTGTCTGCATAGGGCTGAGTTACTCTCATATCCCCAGCTCATCAAAAACACCCCAGTGGGGCCCCTGCCATCCTCTCTCCTGCCATCACCCATAAGATCACAGGACGAGATGGGTGGAGGGGCCAACAAAGCAAACCATCAGGGGCAGGGCAAGCTCCTCAGTAACTTCTTATTTATTGGCCTCCTCCAGTCTCGCGGTTGCTGGTTGTGCTCAATATTTTATTCTTGTTGTACCTGCTCCGAAGCGGAGCTGCGGGCAGTTTTGATAAATGGATTGAAAGGAAGTTTTGTCTGGTTTTGCTGAAGCTTCTATAAGTGCCTCTGGATCTTGGGCTGAAATGATATTTCCCCAGCTTCCTGCTGCGATCTCGCTCCTGGGCGCTCCTCTCCTCCCCGATCTCCCTGGGCACTCTGCCTCCCACCCCCCACGCACGCATGCACATACACGTGCAAGGAGGCACAGATCTGTATACTCACTCAGGACCACTCAAGGCACCAGTCAGTGTGTGAGGGAGCAGAGTGTGTGTCCCTATGGACCGGGAAGCCCATACTACAGTCTTGTGCACAGACATGCCCTCGGTGCACACGAAGGCAGATGCACATGCTGTCCTCTCTGAGTTCAGCTAGCCTGATCTGCAGGGAAGCCCTTGATGAGCATGGGTAGAGATGAGCAGATCGCAAGGAGGAAGAAGCCCGGAACTCTGATGATCTCTGCTGGAGCCCTGCCCCCAGCTGCTGGATTCCTCCAGCCTTCCTCCTCCGCCTGCCTGCAGGCCTTGGAGGCCCCACTGGGCCAGCTGGAAGCTTTATCCAACCACATCTGAAACAGCTCAGGAGCTGTGCCTGGCCGCCAGCCGTTTCCATAAATAACTTGCTGAGCCTGGCTCCTTGCCCTTCTGGTGATGTCATTGGCGTGGGCCCAGTGATGAAGTCATAGGCTTCCCTTCCTTGAGCCCTCCCTTTGGGTGGAGTGAGACACCCCTTCTTCCCCCTTCACAGAACCATTCCTGAGAAATTTTGCCTGTCTGTCCTCACCTCTTCCTGTTCCCACCCTGCCAGGTATTGGATACAGGCTCTCCGCCATCTGGACCAACTAACTGTGATGGTGCCAGACAGCATCTTGTCTCCCCATTGTCAGTTACTGAGCTGCCTCCCAACTTTGCCATCTCCTTGGTTATTGTTTCCAGGTAACAACAGACTTTTAAGTTTCAAGGGTGGCAGAGAAGGCTTGGCATCTTGATGATGTTCTACACAAGCTTCTCCAGCTGTGTGACATCAGACAAAATACCTCGCCTCTCTGTGCTTCTGTTTTCTCGTCTTTAAACTGAAGACAGTAAAGAGAGCTATCCCAGGTCTGCTTAAGTCTTCTGTGGCCTCACAGAGCCTGAAGTGCCGATACACTGGACAGGCCCATCATACGAACCACATTTCCACAAGGGTCTAGTTTTGTGTGTTTTCTGCTCTGTGACTGTGGTCTACTCTGTGGTGTCTATGTCTGGAACCAGGGAGCCATCTCGGTCTCCTTGACGCATCTCTTGTTATGTAGCCAAGGATGACCTGCAACTTCTGACCCTTCCACCTAGCAAATGCTGGGGTCGCAGGTGTGAGCGGTAGCAGACACTGGAAGAACCAGGGGAGCGGGCCCCGGTGGGAACTGGTGGAGCCACTCTGAGGTGCTCAAGCCCCACCTGCCCTCACCCTCTGGGCAGAAGGGAGTGTCCTTCCTCCTCAGACAACCTCAAGGAAGTTCCTGGGATTGTCTTTATTTTCTATAGGAGGAAACTGAGGCAGGCTGGAGAGATGGCTCAGGCAGTGACGGCTTGCCATGTAAGCAGGAGAACTTTAGTTCAAAGCCCAGAACCTACAAACCTACAAAGAACCCAGCTCAGTGGCACGTTCTCTTAATCCCCACACTAGGGAGATGGAGTTAAGTAGAACCCTCCTGGAGGCCCACTGGCCACCCAGCCTAGGCTAACCAGCAAGTTTTGGTCCAGACAGAAGCTGTCTCAAAACCAGAGAACCTAGGGAGCTAGCTCAGCCATTAAAGTGGTCCCTCCATCCTCTCCCTTCTCCTCTCTTCTCTTCTCTCTCTCCCCCTCCCATCTCTCTCTCTCTCTCTCTCTCTCTCTCTCTCTCTCTCTCTCTCTCTCTCTCTC
>NC_034603.1:81385380-81417614 GCF_900095145.1 Mus pahari | reverse complement strand
GAGAGAGAGAGAGAGAGAGAGATCAAACATCTTACTACCAGGACAAACATCAACAGCATCCTAAGTCACCCATGGACCTGCCCAAGACCCCTTGCCTGATTTCCAGATGTGTGCGCTGAAAGAGTTCACTGGAAACTGTGTCTTTGAACTGTGTGGCAGAGGTGAGCCATGGCTTCTGTATCCCATGCAGTGGCCACAGAGCCCCAGGAACTGGGTCAGCGAGATACACACCGGAGGTTGGAGATTTTGTATGGAAAAGGGAACGCAGGAGAGCTTATGAATAATTCCTTGGGAATCATTATGCGCTGAGTTGATAATGTTTTTCCGTGTGTTGAGCCAACTAAAGTATGCTATTACCGATGGTTTCACCTGCTTCCTTTTACTTTTATGAACTGGTTATCAGAGATTTAAAACCGCATGTGTGGATCCTGTTAGATTTCTCTCGGGTGCCTCTGTTCTGGTGCCTGGCTGAGTTCTGAAGAGAGTTCACTGATCTTCCCATGCCTGGGTTCTGACCCAGTTAGCATAGTGCCTTCAAAAGGAGGGCTGCTGCCGTCTGCCAAAGTAGCCGCCAGTTCCTGCTCTGGGGTCATGAAGGGACACTGCAGCTGAACAGGTATGACTGCTCGAGTTCCTCTTCCTATGGGATCCAGAACCCTGAATTTGGCCTGACATACTTGGGAGAGAACCTTAAGGTTGTCCAGGTACCACAAGAGTGCCAGGCGTCAAGGCCATGTCTAGTGGCCTTGCTAACTAGATTCCATGCTATTCCTTCCTCACTGGCCCTGAAGCCTCCATTCACATGAGTCTTACTCATTCTTCAAAAACAAGTCACCTCCTCCAGGAAGCCTCCCCAGACTCCTTTTGTATATGTGTGTTGTGTTGTGTCTGTACATATATGTACTTGCACGTGTGACCCTGTGTGTGTATAAATGCCAGAGTGATACTTGAGTACCTTCCTTTATAGCTCTCTAGCTCCTTGCCAGGAACACGGTCTCGTGCTGAATGGGAAACTTAGCCTTTTAGCTGGACTGCTTGGCCACTGAGCTCTCAGGATCTACCTGTATGTACCCTAAACAATGGTGGGGTTACAAGCATTGTGCAAATAGAACTTAAGAATACATTTTTAAAAAATGTATTATATTATTTTACGTGTTTGAGTGTTCACATGCTTGTCTGGGTGTCCACAGAAATCAGGAGAGGGCATCGGATCCCTTCAAACTGGGGTTTACAGTTGTGAGCTACCATGTAGGTGCTGGGATTTGAGCAGGGGTCCTCTGGAAAAGCAGCCAATTCTCTTAACCACTGAGCTCTCTAGCTCCCACATCCAGCTTTGTCTGTGAGTGTTGAGGGTTCAAACTCAGGTCCTCAGATCCCCATTCCTGCAAAACATGAGCTCTTACTCACTGTACTATCCAGATCCCATAACACCTTACATCACCCTGGACCATCAGAATTTGTCAAAATGTTATTCAGCCACAGACAAGGACCTTCTCTGAGGGAAATAAGCATGTACACAAAATTTCCAAAACACTACTGGGGTGACCGCTCTTCAAGGCCCCATCTCTACTGCACTCTGCTGTTGCCCAGGTCTCACCCTGGCTCCACTCAGCTCTGTCAGCCCAGCGGCCTCTCCCTCTTTCCCTTTCTCCCCAGGGGCCTCTCTGCACCTGCTTAACACTCAGTTACTGTCATTCGACCTCTGCCAGCCGGGAATTAATTCCCCAAGTTACCACTGCATAAAACCAAACTCTCTTTTTATGGTCTCTGCATGTGATGCCCTTTCTTTTTATGCAGGCCCCACCGCACTGCTGGAGAATAAATAAATACAGTGTAACTCTGAGCAGCTTTTATTTACTGCAGGCTGCAGACTCCCTGGGTCTGGCCTTACACAGAAGCCTGGCGGTTGTAGCCAGGTGCAGGGCACGGCGACGATTTTTGGGTATCTGACTTCGAAGCTTTGAAGCTTCCTAGATCTTCTACTTGTCCTCAGCAGAGTTCTCAGAACCCTTCCCCCCCACCCTGTGCGCACGCATGCAGATATTTATGCATGGAGTCAGAGGTCAACCTCCTCTGTCCTTCCTCAGGATGCCATCCTATCTTGTTGAGGTAACATCTTTTGGTTGATTGGCTAGGTGGGCTCGACAGCAAGCCGCAGGAATCTGCCTGCCTCCCTAGTACCAGGATTACATCCACTAGCCACCACAGTCTGCTTTCTTTTACAAGGCGGCTAGAGATTTGCATGGCCACGCCCTTTTCCTATTTAGCCCTCCTCCTGCCTTATGTCCTGCTCTCTTAGGAAGGCCCCTGGTGTGATTGACGGAGCCGCAACCGAAAGGAGTATCTATCCACTTGGTAAAACATCGCGCCAAACTCCAATCTGGTAGAGACTGAGATGGTGCATCTGTTTTCCCCTTTCCTCCCCAGGAACAAGCTCAAAAGAGCGTTTCTTTAGGACTACCACCTAACAGGGATGCTGATGTCTATAAGAACCCTGGGAAGTGAGCCTCCTACTGGAGTTCAGTAGTCTTTGCACATCTTGCTTGTGTCTAGCTCTGCCCCTAGGGGACCCAGATTTTCCTTTCCCACTCTCTGTTCCTGCTTGCTCATAATCTCTTGCACTGTGTTTTCCGTTAGGCAAATGGAAGGATAGCTCTGTGGTCCTGTTTCCCACAAAAAGACCTACTCAGGTCAGGCTGCTGCTCCGTGGGCAGGGTGGAGGCACCCGGCTGTAGAACAAGCCACAGCTTGGTGAGCCATGGATTCCTTTGAGATCTTTCTACCTACTGCAAAGTCCACCTCTGCCAACAGCTGTCTTTTTTTTTTTTTCTTTTTTTTTTTTTTTAAGCAGCCTCTGGACTGGAGAGATGGCTCAGTTTGGAAAGTGTTTTCCATAAGATCACGAAAACCTGAGTTTAATCCCCAGAAATCATGCAAAAAAAACCCAAACAAAACAAAAACAAAAACAAAAAAAAAGAGAGCCAGGCATGGTGACCTGTGTTTGTAGTCCCCTGCCCTGGGGAGGGAGACAGGAAAATCCCTGGGGCACATTAGACAGACAACCTACCCTAATTTGTCCACTCTAGGTCTCAGTGAGAGAAGCTTCCTCAAAAACCAAAGTGGCCAACGCTCTTGAGGCAGAGGCAAGCAGATCTTTGTGAGTTCGAGGCCAGCCTGGTCTGCACAGGCTGTGCTGTGTCTCTCTAGTGTTGCTGGCCATCCTGTTGTCAACCTGCTTGTCCTAGCTGTGGCCATGGATTTGTCTTCCAGAAGGGATTGCGGGGGTCTGTGCGTACTCTGCTTATAGAAGAAGATTATGCCATCCTCCTCCCTCTGTGACCTAGGACTATGGGGAGGTAGCTGTCCCCTCTGGGACAGGGAGTTGCCTGTCCCTTCTATCCTAACTAAGCTTCCTCAGTCTCTCCCTAGAATCCAGCTCTCAGGTCCCCTGTGGACTCAGCTCCCCTGTACAGCTGCCTGCTAACTCACTCGCTTTCCACCTGTGTGTGTGTGTGTGTGTGTGTGTGTGTGTGTGTGTGTGTGTGCGGGCCAGTTTCCACACCCACCTTTACAGCTGTCACACATGCTGCTGCTGTGGCCCTGGCTCCACAGGGTAACTAGCACACAGTCAGGGTGAATCTATATCTGGGGCTTCCCAAATGCTACACCCCCATCTTGTTGCTCCCCAACCTCCACAAGAAGTTCCCGGAGCTGGGAGAACAGCTATTTTAGAGATAATTGCTTAATTAGGGGAAAATTACTTAAATTTCAGTGGCAGCATCAGCAGAAGCAGCAACACTGATGGTCCTAAAAGCCTGGAATCCAGTTCCCTCTGAGAGAAGAGCTTTGCTCACACCACGCCCATGGCTGCTTCTTAGAGGGGACAGAGGCGAGAGAAGGAGTTGTGTGTCAGAGGCCTTCCACCCATGCACACATGCACGCACACACACACACACACACACACACACGCACACACAGACACACACGCACAGCATGTGTGCATCTGCACATTATCTGCACATTAAGGCCACAAGCTTAGCTGAGCTCTGCTAGAAGCTGGTAAGCCGCTGCTTTTGTTAAAGGCAGGAGATCCCACTCGAGCTATGAACCAATAGTTTTCTCCTTTAAACGCAGGCCTCTCCAAAACCTAATGCTCTGCGTGATGGTTAGGGATGGAGCATTAGAAGGTGATTTGACTTTATTGGTATCAAAAGGGTGGGCCCCTTAAGGTGGGATCAATGTCCTTATAAGAAAAGGCAGACCCCAGGCTGGCTAGATGCCTCAGCAGGTAAAGATGCTTGCCACCAAGCCTGGTAACCATCTACAGGTTCCATCTGGCAGAAGGAGAGAACTGATTCCCTCAAGTCATCCTCTGACTTCCACATGTGTGCTGTTGGCATGCTAGTTGCACACACGAGCACGGATGCACGCATCCATAGAAGCACAAAACAAACATTCCAGATAACCACATTAGAGGGGAGAGCTGCACTTCGCCCTTCCCCTTCTCCTTCCCCTCCCCATACCAGCACTTTGATATCACATTCCAGCCTTCAGAATATTGAGCTTTGAATGTCAGTTGCTAAACCTGAGACCCAAGCCTATGGTATTTTTATTAAGCAGCCGCCCAGGCTCAGACAACATTGTGAAAACGAATGAATGGTAAAATCCTGGCCCTGCGGGCTGCTCAGTGCCTGCTGTACCCACTCAGCTGGGCACTGTGCAGAGTGCAGGCAAGAACGGTACGACCACAGGAGGACACAGCTGTGTTCCAGGAAAATGATAAAGACAAGTGGGGGGGGCAGTGCTGACCCCAGAATCAGGGTTTGCCAGCATAGAAGCTGACTTGGGAGACACAGCTGCTGTGTCAGTTCGAGAGTCCTCAGTGCCTTGGGTAAGGGCTTCTGGGAATGATCCAGCCCTCCACTAGCCCAGGTGGCTCCCAGCAGGGGCTGTGCTTGGCCTTGAGGCTGCTGTAGATGTGAATATGAGCTGTAGGGACACAGAGTTCTTGTGATCTCCTGCCAGGTATTGAACTCTGAGCATTTCCATTTTCCTGTCTCCAAATTGATAATAATCACCGCTCCTTCCTGCCAGGGTCACGAAGGTAATGAATTCAGACTACGTGGGAATGAGGAGTGCTCTGCAGTGGGAGCTGGCTGGCACAGGCCTCCAGGGGCAGGACTTGGAGGAGGGGGGGACTTCTAAGAATGCTCTTTGTAAGAAAGCTTAGGGGGTGTCCCACCAGCAGTCCAAGGGCCACGTGCACCCCAGGATAGCTATGAATGCAGCTCAACACAAAATGATAAACTTGGTTGTCCCAGTATCAGATTGATTATTTATTTTGCAACTCTTTTAATAATCTGATTGTGTTGTTTTTTAAAAAAATAGTATTATTATTGTGTGCCTGTATGAGGTGAGTATGTCAGTACAGATATATGTGTGTGCCACTGTATGCATGTGGAAATCAGATGACAACTGTAGGCACACATTTTTCCACCTCTCCTCCAGCCCACCACCCACCAGAGGTAGTGGGGAAAACATTATTAGGACATGGTCTGAGGTGGGGGAGAAGTAGAGTTGTTTAGAAGTAGTTCTTTAGAGAGATTCCAATCTTCATTGCTCAAATATCAGCAGTCCAGTACTGTAGCAGAACACCAACATGAACCAGCAGAGGCAGTCCAGTCCATTCAGCAATCACCACTCACAAATCAGTTCAATCCAGAAGAAACCGCAAGGCTCACCAACCTGCCCAGGTCCACCGCTTAAGCTACAAGAAGCCGCAGGAACTTCACGAGCAGTTCTTTGTAGGGTTTCTCTCTATGGAGTCACCTCAAATGAAGCTCAG
Organism: Mus pahari; assembly: GCF_900095145.1. Lineage (NCBI taxonomy): Eukaryota > Metazoa > Chordata > Mammalia > Rodentia > Muridae > Mus > Mus pahari. The sequence continues at coordinate 81,411,769 of NC_034603.1, read as the reverse complement.
CAAATGCAATGTAAGGCGAACCAATACATGCATGACATCAGTGAAGAATAGCAAGGCAGAGCAATGGGAACCAATTCTCAAGCTCCCACTGTCTGTGGGGTCATATTTATATTCTCTCTAAACATCACATGTCCTTTCACCCGTCTGCTATAGCAAAACATCGTTTCATCTGTGAGCCCCAGCAAAGCATCATTTGACATAACTTCCTTTCCAAAGAAGCCAGAAGTTTCCACTTCAGACAACGCCTCGGCTAGTTCTTTCTGTCTATCTTCTTTTGGAGACAGGACCTTTGCTTTTCTGCTGCTCTGCTCTCCAGCTGGCTCCTGGGGAACTCTCCGGCCTCACCCTGTGTCTCACCACAGGATGCTGGGTTTGTAGATGCAGGCCACCACATCCAGATTGTTAAGTGGGTTCTGGGGACTGTCATCAAGTCATCAGGCCTGCATAGTAAACACTTTTACCTGTGGAGTCATCTGCCTAGCCCAACTGTGTGGTCTTTGAGTGTGAACTTTGTTGATGACAGCATAGCCCAGAGAAATCAAAAAGTGGGACAGCCCTGAAGGTTTATATCCTCTTCTCCCAAGCCTACTGCCATCTCTTCTCCCTTCTAATTATGCTCTTGAGTATCCATTCTGACCTGCTGGCCCCAGGATTGCAGTGAGCCTTGTTCTGGCAGGGAACAACCCTTCACTGGAGAGAGCCTTGCCACTTGGGACACCCAAGAGGCCCATCTGAGTTTGCCTTCATCATTTCTCCTCTTTCTCCACTGACTCTCACCTTCCAAGTTTCTCACTCCAAGATAACTCCCCTGACTGCCAGAATCCTGCACATCCTCTTCTAAAGTCCTGTCCCATGGCCTCGGGAGGAGGTTTGTCGTGAAAGCTGCAGCATGATGAAGCTGGACTTTAGGATGATGTGTCTGTGTCACTATCAATGCTGGGAGAGATGGTGTGCGCATGCTTAAGGGCCAGCAGGCTGCTCAGTGTGGGGAGGAGAGGGGAAAGGAGGGAAACTCCAACCAAGACAAGGAACTGGAGATGGTAGAGCCTGAGGGAATGGGACTGGGATTGCAGACAGTGGAAGCTAGGGAGCTGGGAGATAGTTCAGTTTGCTGCACAAGGATGTAGACTCTAGCATAGGTCCTCGGCATCCACATAAAAACTCTGGGCACTACAGCATGTGCCTGTAACCCCAGGGCTGTGGAGGTAGAGAAAGGAGGATTCCTGGAGCTTGCTGGCCTGTCAGTGGTGCCTAGTTGGTGATCACCAGATCCTAGAGTTAGACCCTATCTCAAAAAATTAAGTGGAGAATTGACTGAAGCAGAGACCTGACATATATCTCTAGCCTCTACAGGCATGCACACACACATGCATGTACATACATGCACACACATGAATGCATGCACACACACAGAGTCAGTCAGAAGCAAAAACTATTCAAGACCCAGGTCCCAGGGGAGCTGCGTGCCAGGACTCAGAACACTCAGGAAATAGGTATCTCACCGTGGGCCCAAAACAAGTGTTTGTGTTGCACTCCTGCGAGAGTAGTTTCAACCAGGGGCTATTCTGCTCATTCTCAAGTGAGAACTTAGGTGTGTGTGTGTGAGTAAAGAACAGGGTAGAGAGTCATGCTTGTGTCCATATGTTAGTGAGTGGCCCAAGACCCAGACTCAGGCTATACCTGGGAAACCAGCATGAATCAAGCAGCGTGTACCTAAGACATGACTAAGCAGCACAAGGTCTAGATAGGGTTGTCCCTAAGCCCCAGTCAAATATTCTGTGTGGTTTAAATACTGTCTAGCTCAGTGGTTCTCAACCTTCCTCATGCTGTGACCCTTTAATACAGTTCCTCATGTTGTCATGACCCCCAATGATAAAATTATCTCATTGCTACTTCATAACTGTAATTTTGCTACTGTTACGAATCATAATATGGACATCTGACACTGTGGGGGCTGCAACCTTCCAGGTTGAGAAACACTGGTCTAGCTGGTCTGGCCAGTAAAAAGATCAGAACTTTGCACTGGGAACAGAAGTCACAATGGGAGGTTATCTGCTTACTGGGAGAACTTGTGGGTGAGTTTGGGCTGCATGCCCCCCAACTGTCTCTTACACCTTATCTGCTTGTCCAATTGTCTGCTCCTGGGTGCCTACCTAAAGCAGTTGGAGAAACTGCTTGCTGTCCTGTCCCTAAAGATTCTCACTCTTCCCAGAGCTATCCCCTCCTGCAGACATCAGGCAGGTCAGAAACCAGGTTTGGGGGTAAGGCTATGCAGAGTCTGGGCTACCAGGGCTCTGACTCTAAGTAAGGCTGGACTGAAAATCAGAAGTCAGCATCAAAGTGCTTGTACCTCCTGATTGTGAGGCTCAAGCCATCGCCTCTGCTGACCTGGCATGCTACATATACAGCCCTTGCATGGTGTGTGTGTGTGTGTGTGTGTGAGAGAGAGAGAGAGAGAGAGAGAGAGANAGAGAGACAGAGAGACAGAGAGACAGAGAGACAGAGAGACAGAGAGACAGAGAGACAGAGACAGACAGAGACAGAGAGAAACAGAGTCAGAGACACAGAGAGAGGCAGGCAGACAGACAGAGACAGAGAAAGAATATATGCACATACATGCCTGTGAGTGTCTGTGTGTGCACAGGACTTGTGTGCCTGTGGGTGTGGAGGCCAGAGGACAGTCCCAGGCATCATTCCTCCAGAACGATTCATCTCTTTTTGGACACAGCCTCTTTCACTGGCCTGGAACTCACCAAGGAGGCTAGGCTGCCTGGAAAGTGAGCCAAGGGATACGCCTGTCTCTGTCTCCCCACCCCTGGGATGACAGGCACAGAATGATATACCTCACTTGTCATTCTTGTTGTCTTACATGGGGTCTGGGGTGGCATTCAGGGTGAGGCAAGCACTTGGAGCCATCTCCTCAGCTCCACTGTGTGCTTCTGACCTTTGTACCCGGGCCCAGCCGAAGCTGCAACTCCAGTCCCAAGGACCCCCTTGTCTGTATCCATATGCCCTTAAAGAGCCCTGGCATGGCTGCCCGCCTGTGCAGCCACGAAGGCCCTAGCCTTACCTAGGTCCCTGTCGCCACATTCCCTGCCTTGTCCTTCCTTGCTGCTCTCATCATCCGCTGCTTCAGCTCCTCTGAAATCATGTCACATGTCTGCCACCCACTTGTCACATCTGGGCCATACCCCACCCCTTGCCACTATGTCACCAGGCTGCTGGCAACAGGCTACAGGCCTGGCCTCAGCTCCTCATCACCCCAATGTCATTCATTTCTCTCCCACCTGTCTCTTTGTACCCTGTCACCCTTCATCCACCCTCCTCTGTCTTGAACACAGTAGATCTTGAACTCACATCAACACCTGGGAGCTGGTTGGTAAGAAATCCAAGTTCTCCACCCCAGGCTAGACTAAGAAGTCAGACACTCTCAGGGTGGAGGCCAGCGATCTGTTTGTACAGGCCCTCGGATGGTGTTGATGCTGGCAAGGCTGAGAACTGTTGTCTAGCAGGTCCCCCCAGAAGCTTCAAGAATACTCTTTCCAAAGTCCAAGCCAGGTGCTCAAATTCTCCTACCCAGCACCCATGGGCTTCGTCTCCTCCCCTCCCTTCCTCTCCTCCTCCTTACTCTCACTTCCCCCACCTCTCTCTCTCTATTGCCCGCTCCCCTCTCCCATCTCTGTTCTGAATGAACTCCTTCAGTACAGGAGTTGAGGTCCTTTGCATCAGGTGGAGACACACTTTACAGACTCCTACCCTCTCCTGCTGGCCCAGTTCTTTGCCCATCAAACCGTTCCTCCCTTTTAACTCCCAAGAGAGTCCTACCCAAACACTAGGTCCTGCTTCTCACTGATCCGAGGCCACCCTTAGCATAGCATAACTGTTTGGGGACACATTTTCCTTCCTGTCCCGAATGAGGTTCCAAATCAAGGGTAGTGTTCATGGTCTAATTTAACAATGGCCTCAGGGCTGGCCACTGAGTTGATGCAGATCAGTTGTGAATACATAATGGATAACAGCCCCGCCCCACCTTGTTCTGTCTGCCTCTAAGAGTCCTTCCTCTACCTCCTACTGACTTACTCACTCTACCATCTTGTCACAGTACTTACACTCTTAGGGCCCCAGGGATACCTATCAATCTGACTATATCCTGTCACCCTTCTGGGCCAAGCCACTTCCATTCTGCTGTCAGATCCCATGTGGGCAGAGTGAGCAGGGGAGGGTCCATTCCCCATTCTGGGGTTGTTGGTGGGAGACAGTCGCAGGATTTCCCCTTCAGGTCCCTTCAGAAGGCCCTCACTAACTTAGGAAGACCGTTGCAGGGTACTTTGGACCGCTGGTCACCTTCCTATGACTTGACTTAGAGGCGCAGTACACCATGGGGTGGCGTTTCTTTATCCTCATTTTTAGCCAATTCCCTCCCTGACTAGATTCACCTTCTGTCTCATGTCTGGATTTTAGAATGGGCTTGCATTTCCTGTACACACAGCAGTGGCTGGTCATCCCAGAAGTGGGGCAGGAAGCTGAAGAACAGAGAAGCAAGGTTTCCACCTCACCCTACCATACACATGCTTTGGACTTTGGAATCGAAGTCCAGGGGGCATCTTAGACCTGCCAGCTTGAGGATGGACTCATTCAAGAGGCACAATGAGGGCACCTGTGCAGGATGCTCATGTCCGGATAAAGAGAACAGCACTCATGCGAGGTGGGATGTTACCAAGGTCCCTACATCTCTTGGTGCTGCCCTTGAGAACCTGACTCAAACCCACAAAGCTTCTCCAACCCCAGTCAATAGGAGCCCTTCAATGCCCAGCTTCAAAAATGGGGAGGTAATAAAGGTAAGAGGTGGACAGTCCCTTACAACCTTCTGCTTCTGACTGAATAGATCACAGTTTGGCCCATTCCCCCCAACCCATCCACATTCCTAAACAGCTCTAGAAGAGCCTGAACCCCTTCCCCCTCCCTTCATCCCCCTTCCCTCCCCACAACCAGCTGCCCAACGTTCTTCACAATGTCCTGGGGTCCTATCTCATTTGCCTTCTTGGAAACACCCTGTTACCCTTCAGCAATAACAGGAGAGAGATGGGCTCCGGCTAACTTCAGGTCGCCTAGCAACCCTGACAGGCAGCCAGCCTGGCCAGTCACCTGCGGCCGCTGATGTTCACCTGCCTCCTGAAGCTAGAGGGAGCCACAAATCAAGTGCTGCCCCACCCGGCCTCCACTCTCCCTGCCACCAACATCTGACCTTCAGGCCCCTAAAGAGGCAGCTGGGTGACCACCGCTCCTCACCTCGCCCTTTGCCCCCCACCTGAGACCCATTCTGCAGCTTAATCTGTGACATTTAGCATAAATAGTTTTCTATTCCCAGCTGACCTTTAATAGCTTTTATCATCAACTGCGGTTCCTGGCAGCAGTACAAAAGCTGCTATCTGTTGCCTTCGTCCCTCCCAACAGAATACCCGAGGAGCCCCTAGCTTTCTCCATATGAAGCCAGGGGGCCCCTGGAGATGTCTGCTGAGTCTGGAGCTTGCCACTCTCCACCAGGAAATATCGTTCTGTGTTTCAATTAGAATTAGCGGGGAAGCCAGTTATTAAGTGGTTAGTTATTAGGGTAATAGAGACACTCCACATTAACAGGGGCAGCTGCTCGCTTTCCTCTAATGGCCACTTCCAGCCCTGAATCCCTCCCCGATGCTCTATTGTAAATGTGCAGAATGGAAATGGGAGGGAGCAGGTCAGAAAGGGGTGTGTTCTGAAGCTCCTCCTCCCTCCTGCACCCCTCCCACATGGATAGCATCCCCGGAGAAGTGAGGTGCAGAGGTCACTTCAGCCATTCCAAAGTGTGTCTTCACACCCTCAGAAGCAGAAGCCACTGTCCAGGCTGGCGACCACTTCCTCCGACCCACTCTGAGTCTCTCTCCTCATAAATGGACTCTGTCACCACTGGACGCCTCTCTCAGAGGTTTGGGCTATTTTTGCTGTTCTGGGGTGGAACCCCGGTCTTGCCTCTGTTACCATGGTACCGTGGAACTGCACCGGGCTCCCAAGGTTTGGGTTTTGCCAAAGGTTCTGGAGACATTGAAGGTTCAGAGGAGTGACCAAGGACTCACAAGCTTGAAGGCAGGAGAGCTGGGCTCTGGCTCCATTCGGCCAGATGACTCCAGGTAAGCCACATGACCTCTAGGGGGCAGTGTACAAGTCTCTCCTTGGATACATAGGTTTGGTCTCCTTCCCAGCCACTGTTTTACCCCAGGGCACACAAAGTGCATGACTTTCATTGTAGAAGCAAGTCAGAGAAGATGCTCTACAGCCATGGTAGCGAAGTCAGTCAGAGCCCATCAGTATCAGCAGTGGGCCTGGCATCCTGGTCCTACTTCACTGATGCCCAGTGATCTGTTAGTGAAGATGCTCTCGGAATCTGCTCTCCTTCCCGGGGTAGGCTAGGTAAGAGCAACTCTGCAGACGACTGTCTGAGCTTATCCTGTGGGTTCCAATCTTGTGCGCCCCATGACCCCAGACATCACTGAGTCCTTGACCCTTGGCTTTCCCATTCAATTATAACATCATGGGGGTCAGTAGCCAATACGATGGAAGCACCTGCCCAGGGCTGCAAGAAGGGGGCTCTGTCCAGGCTGTGGCTGTCAATGCCGCTGTTAGAAAGAAAAATGGCAGCTCAGGGTAGCGTCCTTCTCTGTACCCTGATAAATATTTGAGAAGGGAGAGGAGAAGAGGGGGACGAGAGAAGCAGGAATAAGCAAGGATAGAGTGGAACAGCTAGGAAGGGAAGGGTGTGCAGGGAGGGGAAAGGGGAGGAGCTCAATATAAGAGAGGAGAAGAAATGGAGTGGAAGAGGAGGAGGGAGAGGAGGAAGGAAAGGAGGGAGAGGAAGAGGGGGAGGAGAAGGAAGAGGAGGAGGGACAAAGAAAGGAGAAGGAAGAGGAGGAGGAGGAGAGAGAGGAGGAGGGAGAGGAGGAGGGAGAGGAGGAGGGAGAGGAGGGAGAGGAGGGGGGAGAGGAGGGAGAGGAGGGAGAGGAGGGGGGAGAGAAAGAGAAGGAAGGAAAGGAGAAAGAGGAGGAGGGGAGGAGTAGGAAAAGGAGGAGGGACAAAGAAAGGAGAAGGAAGAGGAGGAGGAGGGAGGGAGAGGAGGAGGGAGAGAAAGAGAAGGAAGGAAAGGAGGAAGAGGAGGAGGGGGAAAGAGGAAAGAAGAGGGAGAGCCCTGGATCTAGAGGAACACTGGGTGGGAGCTGGGGAAGCCAACACCAGGAGAAGGGTTTTATTTGTTTTCTTCTGCTCAGCTGTGCCAACAAAAAAGCAAATGAACCTGAGGAGCCCAGACAAGGTAGCTGAGACAAGATGCTGACATGCAGCTTGGACCCAGGGAAAATCATCTTCCTAACTTCTACCTTGGTACCATAATCGCACTCAGGTTCTCGAGGTGGAGGGTGTATTGGAGAGCCCCTGGGTTTGATTCCTTTAATCTTTGACACCGCCTGTCACGACGGAGTGTGTAATTAGGACGCACTGTACCTTCCCAGCAGCCCAAGCTGCCTGGCAAGAGGCGAGCCACTGCTGCTAGAGCCACCGCAGTGGACTGGCGGCACTCTTAATTGGCTGATAAACCTTTCTAGGAATTTGTCCAGTTTCCCCAGGGATGGAGCTATGGCTGGACCACTGCAGGGATTGTCCTTCTCAGAAAGCACCAGACATAGCCCCAGTGTGCTCCGAAGGTGGGGATCTACAGTGATGTTGTTTTAGGGGTACAGGGTCTTGAGTAAACCCTGGTCTCCTATTCAGTGGTCTGAAAATGTGTACACATGTTCCTCAGAGCCACTCAGTATAGCTGGATCAACCCTAGTTGCTCTCACATCTGAACCTCCATCCTTGGCGCACCCATCTCACTATGCTCAGCTGCTGCAACCTCAAAAGCACCAGAAGAAACAGACTTGCCAGGGTAGAAAAAAAGACTCTTGTTTTCTACACCGGGTAGCCAGAAAGGGCTGAGGGAGGCTCCGGGGAGATGGAAAAGCAGAAGATGATGCAGGTGATGCAGGTGATGCAGGTGATGCAGGTGATGCAGGTGATGGATGATTAGGAGGTACCTCTTTACAGAAGGGACTCAGGGAAACTAGATCACCTGTTTAGAGTCCAGAAGGTATGGAAACGGGTCACTATTGTTTACTGAAGATCTCATCACGAGGGTATATTCACTGCTAACAAAAGGGGGACATTCCTCCCTCTCCCTGGGACCCAACCTCTTTTTCCAAGTATATGTTTCTTCCTTCCAACCAGTACTGACCCCAAAGCCTACAGGTGTGGGCAGCAATGTTCCTCTCCTCTGGGCCATTCTTTTCAACAGGCCCTTTGCATTAAAAGCTTACGAAGAGCCTGTGTCCATTCACCCATCAGCTGGAGCATCAGACCTCAGTTCTGAAGTGTGGAGCCAGCCAGAGGAGAAGGGGGAGGGGGCTGATTCTAAAAGGAGACTATGAGTAGGGACCCTGGCCTATGCTGGGAGTCCAGCAGTGCCCTGCCAGGGTTGGGAGTCCCGAGCAAGGGCAGGACACCCTCTCAAGGGGATGCAGGACTCTATAGGTCTGTATAGCATTGTGCCAATCAGTGAAGCTCTGCATAAATCAGACCAGCCTCACATAAATCCTAGCTTCCTCATAGTGCCGAGTGACCGCTGGCCTGTGTGACACTCCTGACCTTGCTCAGGTCTCTTTTCTTAAATGCAGAGTGACAACTGAAGGGATATTTGAATTCTATTCAGGACTGTCATGAGCACTGAAGGTGATGGTGAATGTCAGGGTCTGGCACAAGGCACGAGGGCTCCTTCGGTACCTTCCCGTCGAGACCCTTGGACCCAGCTAGGATGAGTCCAGCAATTGTCAGGGCCTACGTGACTCTAAAGAATGAGACCCTCCAGGTCTCCCTGGCCATGATCCTCCAGGATGCCCGTTCTAGCTACCCCAAGTGGTCCCAACAAAGAAGGTCGTTGTTGCATCCCCAGGGCATGTGTCGGAGACATTATTTCTTTTGCCGTGCTGGGAATTGAACCCACGGCCTTATTAGGCACAGTAAGCAAGCATTCTGCCATGCAGTCACATCCCCTATCCCTCTATCCCTTTTTTTTTTTTTTTTTTTTTTACTTTTTATTTTGAGCCAAGTTCCCAAGAGAATGATCCAGGTAGGGGTTGAACTCACTTCATCGTCCAAGCAGACCTTGAACTTTTGATCTTCTTGCCTGAGTTTTGAAAACCTCAAAGTCCACCGCCAATGACACACTTCCTCCAACAGGGTCACAGCTCCTAATCCTTCTCAAATAGTACCACTCCCTGGGGACTAAAGCACTCAAATCTATCAGCCTTTGGGGGATTTTCCTATTTAAACCACCACAGAAATTGGCACACATGCCCAGGTGACCCAGTCTTCTGAGGAAGGTCACCTGTCAGACCCACCCTCCCTCGAGGAACAGTAGTACACCTCTAACTCCATGAGTCATTTAGTCAAATGATACAGGAACCACACTGGTCCATGTCTGTTGCAGTCACATTGTTGCTGGGTGGGGTTTTTTTGTTTTTTTGTTTTTTTGTTTTTTTTTTTCTTTCTTTCTAGAAATGTCTTCCTTTGTTGGTCTGAAAGATGACCTCTTAAAACTCCCAACCAAAGGCCCCTCTTCAGTCTCCAATCCCATACAGAACAGCCTAGCTCTTTAAAAGCAATTATCGCATTTGTTTTTGTATGTGTGTTGGGGGAAGTGGGCCACATCGCACATGTGGAGGTCAAAGGTCAACTCAAGGGTGCCAGTTCTCTCTTTATACCATGTGGGACCAGAAGAATGAACTGAGCTCACAGCTTAGTAGCAAGAATTCTTACTAAGTCGCCCTCAAATCTTAAGGTTACATTTCTTCATTTTCCTTTTGCGGTGGTAACAAATTGCCTCAAACTGAGGAAGAGGTTCTGGTGGTTAAAACTCTTGACACATCTTTGGGAATGGGTCATCTTTAAAACCACCACTCTGCCCATTCCCACAGACAGACACATTCTTGAGCCCTCTCCTTTTCCCCAGGGCTTAGATCCCTGAGCCCACTGGTGTGTTTACTGGGCATGAGCAGGGTGCTGGCCTTCTGAGGAAGGGAAGATGTTGGGTGGTCCACAGTGACCAGTGTGCATTGTCTGGATGGAGAATTAGAAGAGGAGGTTCTCTGCGGCAGAGATGGGAGCAGAGTTTAGTACCAGCAATACCGGAGGCATGAGACGTACCTTCAGGCTCATTGTGGAGCGTGGCAAAATCCAGAACACAAAGGCCACTTAAGGTCACAACTCGAGTTCCACTCTAAGGAGTGTTCTAGAAAGGGAGCTCTCCCACAACTCTGCTCCCCACAGCTTCCCTACCAGGTTATGAGGGGCACAACCCTTTCTCTACCTGCTCCTAGTTAATGACAGCTCTGGGTAGAACAATCTGCAAGCCATCCCGCCCCAAGGCAATGGCAGGCGGTGTGGATAGACAGGCTCAGCAGTTGTTTGACGTTTTTTCTAAGCATGGCATATGCTTCTATGATACTTTTTTCAGTGGATCCAGGTTTAAGTGCCTCTGGAGGGTGGGGTTAAGCCTCATTCAGCACAGTACCCTCTAAGGAGCTCCCAGGAAGTTGCCTGCTGTCACCACACCTGGTCAAAAGGTCCACACAGCTTTTCTAGCCTCTCTCCTCCCCTGTCACATTCTTTTCTCTACCCAGAATTCCTGTTTTCCAAATCATTCCTCCAGACCAGTCTCACGGGACCTTTACAATGCCCTTGGCATTTATCCATTAGCTCTTCTGACAAGGCTAAGCCTCAGGCTCAGGTACTGAATAAGCTGGCATGGGCTAAACAGCCCAGCACTGGACTCCTGGGGTTACCCACCCAGCCCTTCTATTACTGTTGCTCCTTGTGGCCAAGCATCTTAGACTTGCTACATAGTGTCTCTATGTAACAATGCCCAGTGGTCCAGAGGAGACTCGGGACCATGGGTGTGTAGCATAGTCACCCAGAATGTCATCTCTCGCCTGCCCAAGAAGAAAAACGAATGAACAGCCCCTCCCAGACTGACAGGAAAGGAACCTGTTGGTTCTTTTGATTGTTTTTTTTTTCTTTTTAACTTTCCTGTGAGTTTGTGTGCCACCTGTTTGTGGATAGAGGTCAGAGGTCAACCTTGGAGGTTGCCCTTCAGGCATCAACATCCATCTTTACACGCACCACATGTGTGCCCATGGGATCCCCTGAAACTGTGGTTTCTGAGGGTTGTGAGCTTCCATATGGGGGCTGGGAGTTGAGCCCATGTCCTCTGCAAGAGCAGTCCATGTTCTTATCTGTGCACCTCTCCAGTTCCCCCATTTTCCTTTTGACACTAGCCTGGAATGAAAGTAGGCTAGATCGGCTGGTTGGAGAACCCCAGGGAGTCTGTGTGTCTGTATCTTGTTCCATCCAGTGCTGGGGTTATGTTTGCCATCATAATGAGCATTTTTTTTCGGGGGTGGGGTGGGGGCGGGGGCATGGATTCTAGGGATCCAACTTAGGACCTCAAGTATTCAAGACAAACGCTTTACTGGCCCAGCCACTTCCTCCTGCCCTTTACTGTCTGATCCTTGAATCTGCCAAGAGGTTCCTTGGAAACCAACAGCAGGTGGCCAGGCTAGGACCCAGGCCAAAAGAGCCAGTGTGTGCTTCTCTCCAGGGACTGCTAAATTAGCCACCACCCTCTCCTGCCTTTGAACCAGAGAATGTCTGGCTTCAGTCACCATTGCTCAACTGGATTGCTCTCTCCTGCCCATGCTTCCAAGTGGCTCTGCTTCCTAGTCAGGCCTGGGGAGCCAGGATGACTGTGTTCTGTGTCTCCCTCCCCCTGCCCCCCCCCCACCATCTGCCTTTGCCTTCCATATCAGACTCCTGTGGCAGCGAGGGCCACTCTGGCCCTCCATTAGCTTCCAGCTATAACAGGCAGGTGCCTGCAGCCTTGGATGGGAGCTACTCATCCAAAGCACTCGAGTTGCTCCAAATGACAGCTCTCCATCCGAGCTGATGAGGTTCACCGGAACAAGTACCGCCTGTAGGTACTCAGGCCCCAGCCAGTGCATCCCTTAACCGCTCAAAATGGTCTTTGCCCCTCCTTCCATATGGATTCTGGGAATCGAACCCGTGTCCTCTGCAAGAGCGGCACAGGCTCTCATCTGTGCATGTCTCCAGCCCCATCACCTTGCTTTAGAGACAAGGTTTCTCATTGACCTGAAATTCAGTGGTACCCATCCCAAAGGGGACAGGAAACTCTGCCAGCTGTCCTTAGACCTGACATTTTAGTCTGCATGCATTTAGTTCTTGAATGTGTTATTTACTGACCGAGCCATTGCTCAACCTTCCTGAGGGTGGATACACTCCTCTATTAGGATTGGAGTTTGGATTTTTAAATGACCCTCAAAATCTCTTGTGTTGAAGGCTTGGTACTGGCCTGTGCTGTTATATGATTGGGGAGAGGTTGGGGGAAGAGAGCTGGAGGGGGAAGGGGAGTTGGAGAAGGGGGAGGGGGTTAGAGGTGGGGGTGGGGGACCTGCAGTTGCTTGAATTGTGAGCATGTCATCTCCGGATCCTGGGCAGAATACATTCCTGTTATTAAGTCCTTGGTAACACTAGTGAGTGAGTGTGGTTACATGACAACCCTGTGTTTGGGAAATACTGATGAGAGGCCAGCATTTTATAGCTGCAAAGAAAGCCAAGTGAAAACCACTGTGCAGAGAGAAGCCCAGGGGAATGGACTCCTCCCAGCTGGGAAACACTCATGGGCTCTGTGTGTTTTCTATACTTGCTTGTCATGGACCTCTTCCATTGCAAAGCATGGGATTTATAGTCCTCAGACATTCTGGAAACTTCTAGCAGACTGGGAGGATGGGCAAAGCACCAGAAGCCTACGGCATGCTGGGCAGGGAGAGAACCATAGGGCCCCCTGTACCCTTTGCCCTGCCTCACAGGGGCCCAGTGGGTCTTCTTTATCAGATATGCTGCAGGGCTGGCTGAGCTCCTTGTTTTATGGCCCTATCATGTGTGAGATCTTGCCCATGAGGGGAAAGCTGTCAGCATGAAACATAGATTTCAAGACAGACGTTCCACTGCAAGATTATGAATAACCCCTCTGATCATTAGAACCAGAGCATTTTTTAAAAATCCAATTTGTTTCTCGCTTCAAAACCCATTTTCGTCTGCTTCCCATTCTCTGTGTTATGGAGGGAGGGCAGGAGGCTTCCAGAATCTTGCCTCCTAGAAACTTAGTACCCCTAGAAACTGTGTGTGCCCTTCCTCTAACACCCTTACTTCCTGGCATTCACCTGCTAGCCATTGCTTGCTTGCAACCCAGCAGGGCATTTCTATTGGGAGGCATCCAGTTTATAAACAGACAGAGCAGGAGAGAGTCCGGGCAGTGGGTCAGTGTCCCCAAGGCTGAAAGGACAGACATACCCTGGAAGGTCGGGCCATGAGTAAGACACAGGGAAGGGTGGCAGAGAGTGTCCTTGCAGAAGGCACCAATTCTGACTGGCCAAGTCCAATGCCAGCATACAGCCAAGATTCAAAGAAAAACAAAAGAAAATTTAAAAAAAAAATTCACCTCATTTCTCCTTCTCTCCTCACCAGCCGCAGATGCCAACCCTGGGGCTTCTAAGAGGCGGGCAATGCCCCCCACATCCTCCTTGTGCATACAGCCTCATCTATGTGCAGTAAAATCTGACACAGAGATTCATCGGACATGTGCCTCCATCCCCCTCCCACATCCACCCACCACAGGGACATGAGCTGTTCATCTTCTTTTTGGCTCAGTTTGCAGCCTCCAGAACACTTTCGAGGGGCACCTTGCCCAGCTCCGAGATCTGACGAGGCACTGGGGCCCTTCTGAATCCTTGGCACTCTCCCAAGTTGCATTTTGACTGTTCATCTACCTTCAGAGGCCAGAGTGGACAGTATCTCCTGGCTGGGCCAGGCCGGAGTGGACAATGTCTTCACTGCAGGCCACAGAATGAAGTTCCCAGGAGGCCTTGACTGCAGAGGTTCAGGCCCATCTGTTCTATCTCTCTGCAAACCTCCTCCGCCCATGCCGCTGACCCTGAGCTGTGGGCTGCAAACAGCAGATGAGACAGCCTATGCTCCTTGCCCTGCACAAGGTCAATGTCCTGGGGGGAAGGGACAGAAGCAGCTGTTTACAAAACCACCTGATTGCAGTAATAGAGGCATGGACAGGAATAACCTGCAGCCCCCAAGGAGATGGCTACAGACTCCTGGAGCCATTTGGGAAAGGTCCAAAGAGAAGGAGACTTGATTGGAGCAGGTCTGCAGGGATGGCTGGGAAGTCCATCAGGTTTGCTTGCCTTTCAGGTACCTGAAATGACACTCTTATGAGGTGAGCATTAGTTCTTCACCCTCACTAGAACATCTACATTTCTATATCCTTGAAATATAAACAGTGCGGACCCTACAGCTCACCAGATGGTCCCGTTGTCTTCTCAACACAGTGGACACACAGAACTGTGGATTAGATGCTCTGGAAATCGAGGCAAGGGGAGAGAGGACCAGGGACAGGGCCCAGTGGAACACATACCAAGCTCCAGGCTTCCAGAATTCTCCAAACTTCCCTCCCCAGACAGAAGGATAGTCTTGCCAAGAAAGCAAGGGCTATAAAGTTTCCCTTCATAGCTCCTAGATACATCTAATGTTGTCACCCAAAACAAAAACAAAATGAAAAAAACAAACAAAACAAAACAAAAAAACCAGTGAGACCCCCTGGGCTCCGTCCACCTCACCAGCAGGAATAGAAAGACTTGTTCTTATCCCAGACCTCATTTTGGGCTCGGCAGCTCAGCCCAGCCCAGCATCTCAGGAGCCTGACTGTACCACTTCTGCCTGCCCTGAACCTCATTCCTTTTAGCTCGAATTTGTAAATGGGCCTCAACCCAAGCAAAAGATTCAGCGGGAATCCGGCCGGGTTCCCAGACGCTTAATTGGAGCTGGGCTCTTCATTACCGCACACCTGTTCCCCAACACCATATGGTCCGAGGTAAATAGACTGTAATTGTTTATCCAGAGTCAATTCTTCCGTGAGTGAGTGAGTGCCGGTGGGGGCTGCAGAACCCTCAACGGCTTCTCACCATCCCCGGCCCGACCTCTCCAGGAGACTGAAGGACAAAGCCCTGCAAGGTTAAAGATGCCAAGATGCCCCGTTGCAGCAGACTTCTGCTGGGAGACTCATCTCCAACTCCTTCCCCAGCTCCAAAGAAAAGCCCCACCTGACTGCCTGCCTGTTGGCAGACACTTGGCAGCCAGACCTCTTTGCCCTTGCCAATGTGGTTGGGCAGGAAGGCACCTCTCTGGTCCTGGGCTCATTTTTTTTCCTCCCCCAAAGGATGTCTGAGATGAGCTGGAGCTGTACCAGCTCTCTGCCCTCCACCACTACCATGACACCTCTCGCCACAGCACCCCAGCCACACCCCCAACCCCCCAAACACCACTGTTCTATAGTGGCCTGAGCAAATTCTATCAAGTGTCAGAGTTTGGGCTGCTGTGTTTACCCTAAATAAAGACACAGTCAAAGTGTCACATGGTCCTTAATAATAGAGGGGCTAGCTAGCTTTGTTAAGGAAGCTCATGGAGAAAGGCTGCAGACTGGTCGTACTTCAAGGCTTAGGTTGGTGAATGCCCTTGGCCAAGGCCACCCAACCAAGGTTCCCCTCCCCCCAGTTCTGTGGGTTCCAGAACCAGATCCCTCGACCACCATGCTCCACTTACATTATGGTAACAAACCCAGGGAGCCTGGCCTGGTGCCTGCCATTCAAGAGGAAATCAATAGATGCCTGTTTCTGTGTCTCTGTCCTTCAGTGGACATCTCCTGCCCTCCATCCTGGCTCCAGTACCTGGGAAGCATCCAGAAACCCAGGCTTCAAAATGTCCCCCACAAGGTGAAGTATAAATAGAGCAGATCCTTGTCCCCTCTTCAGTCCCTCGGTCTTAACTCTTGGTCAGCCGAATACTACCAGGGACAGATGATGTCGCTTCCACCTCTGTCCAGTTACCCGATTGCCCCAGACTGTGATGCTGCCAAGCACATGCCCAGGGGGAAGGAGGCTGCTGATGCACACAGTAATGGTTTCTGACCTCCAGGGATGTTAGATGAGTTGATCTCTGGAAAATGCAAGAGTCCTTTAGGGCTGGGAAAATGGCTCAGTGGTAAGTGTGCTTATCTGGAAATCAAGAGGACCTGAGTTCCAATCCCGGGTCCCTAAGTGGAAGCCAGGCAACCCCGGCATTTGTGGGCGTGGGAGGGAACGAGCGGATCCCCGGAGTCTGCTGGGCAGCCAGCCTATCTGGAAGGGCAAGCATCCAGGTCAGTGAGAGGCTCTATCTCAAAAACTAAGACAGACAGACACAGGCAGGCAGACAGAGAGAGACAGAGAGAAATTATTGACATCACACACATGCTCACAAGTGTGAGCACTGATGTCATATCTGGTAGGGTTATGTGTGATGTATACACACACACACACACACACACACACACACATTGGGAGGGGGAATGGGGGGGAAAACAGCAAACAAAGATCCTGAGCATTCTTGACACCTGGTTGCTTGTCCCAGGAGACAGAATTCTGAGCACTGGGGAGACCAGACCCACAGAGATGGCTGGACAATGCAGGCACATGGGGTCTCCCTGCAGGGATCCTGACAAGGCTTCTCCCAGTGGCTGTTCCTCAGACTTCTCCACCCCAAACCCCCTCCTCCTACCCTAAGGATGAATAGCTTTGGGGCTTAAGAAAATGGGTGCTGTGTCCTCTTAGTTTTCATTGAATCATCCCTTAGTATGATAAAGGGCTTCCCAACCATTCCCCCTCTGGTTCATCTCCTTTCTACCACACACTCCTTAGAGTCTTCCTGGGCTGGTCAGGATGAGATCAGATACCACCTCTCCCCCAGCCAGGAAGAAGCAGCCCCCAACCCAGGTCTTAGGGCAGGCTGAGAAATGATTCTAGAAGGTTGCACTCTGGTTGCCATCACCCCTCTGGATAAAGGATACAGGCACCTGTTGAATCACTGAGACAAGTCCCCTGTATCAAGCAGACTGCTGGCCAAGGAAGGAAAAAAAAAATCACACTAAGGGGAGATGAAAGGAGGGGCAGAGAAAAAAATCTGGAGCCCACAGGGTGATTAAGAACCCTCTCTACAAGAGACCTCCGGAGGCCCTAGGGACTAGAGGTCTCCAATTCCCATGGCTCCCTGATTAACTGCGGAAGTCAGGGGACGAAGTAAGAGTAAGAATTCTGTCATCAAGAAAAAAAAATATGTAAGGAAGAGAAAAAAAAAAAAGAGCTTTTCCTAGCAAGTTTTCCAGCCGCCCAAGGGGATACCCTTAGAAGCAAGGGCTCCTGCCCTGAGCAGCAGCAACTGCCTCCCACAACTTCAGGGATGGGAAGGAGTTTTAAAAGATACTTAAGCTGCTGCATAAATTGGCCCCTCAGGGGATGCATTCCGTTCTGCCTCAGCCCAGTGGCTACAGGGATACTTTCTACCCCAGGCTTTGGGTAGAAGGTTTCAGGAGTGGCTAATGGGGAAGGAGGCTTCCTGCCCTGGGCCTCACACAGGCGCAGAATGTGCTAGAATCAGAGTCCCACCCCACAACACACCTGGAATGTAAGGCTCAGAGAAGCTCATCACTCAAAGCCTCCCTCCGGAAGAGAAGTGTGTCCTCCGCAGGTCACATTGTATCCAGTCAGGAGGTGGGGAGAGACAGACAGATGGCTAACTTGGTCAGCTGGCTTTCTCCTCTTTAGTGCGGCCAGGTTTAGGAAGGAGGTTCCTTCCCACCTCAGTTAACCTACGCTAGAAGCTCCTCACAGATGTGCACAGAGGTTTGCCTCCTAGGTCTCCACCCCTGCCCACTTGACAGTACTAGCTATAACTATACCGAGCTGCTTTATGGCAGCCCTGGACGGGGTACTGAATGACACTGTTCCGTTCAACCCTCCACCGTTGCTTTGCCATTTCACAGGTGAGGAATCTAAGGGTCAGACAGTCAGCATCACTTACCCAAGGCCACGAAACCAGAAGGAGCCCAATAGGCATGCAAATCCACACTGTTGCTTTTCCTCAATAGCCCCCTAGAGAGGGTCTAGGAAGGGTGGGGCAGCCAGCCGGAGGAGTCCTCAGTTGGTCATGAACTTTGTAGGATGGCTTTGGGCCCTGAGATGGATGCATCGGACTGCTTGAGCTGGCAGAGACTGAAATCTGCAAAGCGCTATTACCCAAGGGCTCTCTTTTGTCCAGTGTCTACAGCTATTGCCACCTGCTCCAGCACAGCACCTACAACTGTCTAACTGGAGGCTTCTCTGGGCCGTGGTAGGAGCTTTGTTCTTGGAGAGTTAGATCTCCTGGTTTGAACTGGGGGGTGGGGGGGTGCATCTCATGGGCAGGGTGCACAAGGCCCAGGGCTTGATCCCCAGCACCCTAGAAACAAATGACCCCACCCTATGATCTGTCATCCCCTCTCCGATATATGTTTCTCCCAAGCTAAGCCACACCCTGGGCCTCCCCTGCACCCCCTGACCTTTTTAGTTCCTGTATCAGAAGAAAGCAGGCCGATTTCTGTGAGAGACAGAACTAATAACCAGATTACAGGAACTCACAGACAGGAGCATCAAATATTACACAGTGGATCCAGGTCCCTATCACTCCATCTCTGGTGTTCCGCGGCTGTGGCTACGGCCGCCCGGCCCTCTCATTGATGAAGTACATTATAAGTGCTAAGTAATAATAATACTGTAAAATGCCTCAGTGCTCAAGCATGAGCTCCAGGCTCCAGATAAAATGCCAGACAGATAGATTAGCAGGCGGAGGAAGTACTCAGAGTGCAGCTCCCTCCGCCTAATAGATAGGTCCAATCAACCCACTTCAATTACAGTTTGGGGACTAATAGCCAAGAGCTGATTAAATCCCCCTGCTCCAGAGCTGGTGGGACAGCGCTCTGCATGTTCTGGTGACAGAAGAACGGGTGAGCACGGAGAGGGTGGGAGACCCATGGGCTGATCTGAGATCACCCCACTGTAACACACTCACTGACTTACTGAGCTCAGTCGCTAGCCCTGGCTAGACATCCTTTGCTGATGTCTAGCAGGGCTGACATCCTTTGCTGCCCTTCTCCGCCTCTGTCTCTCTCCAAGGTGGGAGACTCTAACTGGTTCTGGGCAGGGGGGGAGTTCTTACGGTAGAAAATGAGGAGGGTTGCTGTGGTTTGAATGTATCATTCGCTAATTCTCCCCCACCTCAGAGTTCACACACTGGGAAAGCATACCTTAAATTTATTCACATGCTAGTTGTATTTGAAGGTCTGGCTTTGGGGGTGGGGTTGCGGTAAGGAGAATCCTTTGTCATGAGGATGGTTCTGGTTTTATTTCCTGTTGCCGTGATGAAATATCCCTACAACATGAATTTCAGGGGAGAAAGGGTTTATTTTTAGCTCCCAATTCCTGGTTACAACCCGTCATTACAGGGACATCACAGCAGCTGGGGCTTGGGGGAACTGGTCAAACGGAAGCCACTGGCAAGAGCAAAGAGGAACTCAAAGGAGAGGGTGGAGATGCCCATGGGCTGATCTGAGATCAGCACACCAGCGTCTGGCTCACCCACACCAGCGCCCGCCTCACCAGGCCAGCACTGGCTCACTCTCCCGCTTTAGTTCAGTCCAGGGCTCCGTCCATGCAATGGTGCCCAGCTTCAAGGTGGGTTCCACCTCAGTTAGCCTAGGTAAGAAAACCCCTCACAGGCCCACCTGACCTAGCTGAGTCTGAATTACGACCCCCCTTCCCTGGTGATTCTATATGTCAAGTCAACAGTTAAAACTAACCATCATGAAGACATTAGTCCTCTAGTGGCTTTACAAAGAGGAGGAAGGGAGGCAGACAAGACTGATGCTCTCTCCAGATGCTGAACAGATGTAAGGACTGTGTGCTCTTTATTTCTCTGATTCCTGAGCTGCAAGCTGTAAGCCATATGAACAATTAACTCCTCCCCTTCTCTCCTTCCTGCTCCTCCTCTCCCTTCCCTCCTCCTCTTCCCTCCTCCCCTCCTCTTCTTTCTCCCTTTCCTCCCTCCTTCTCTTCTCCTTGCTGAACTTACTACCTAGCCCTGGATAGCTTTTCAAACTTGCAGCAATCCTTCTGTTTCTGCCTCTTGAGCGATAAGACTATAGGGTAAGCCACCACACCCAGCTCTTCCCTTTATAAACCACCCACAGCTCTGGATTTTCTTTGGCCACAGAAAACAGACTAAGACAAGGCTGGGGATGGCCGGTGAGACTCAGAAGTACAGGCAGGTGGTTTGATTGTCCAGGGGACAGTTGGGTGATGGAGATGGCTGTGCCACGCTGGAAGTCATCAGAACCAACTCAAAGTGGACTAGGCTCACAGAGTTGGAGAGGCTGGTCTGGGAGGGAGAGCACTGGCCAACAGCATTCGAGAGACAGATTCCATGCGTGTGGGCTCCAGTGCCTTGAACTCACACAGTACATGAGTCAATGTAGGGAAACAGAGTCTGACTTTGAAGGAAGTAACCTCCACTGGGGAAGAGCCACCCATGGAAACTCCTAGAGTCACACAGGTATGGTACCCCCCACCCCAGCCCACCCAGACACCCAGTTCTACTCTCCCCCTGGCAGGAAATGCCAGAGTCACTGATGCTGCAGAAGTTTGGGGACATTTCCAAGTGGAAATGAATGTGTCCTGTCAAGTTGGGCAGCTTTTTTTAAACCTGGGGATTGTTGACCTCCTGAAAGATATGGCTGATGTGGGTACATCTCTAAATAAGGAGAAAAGGTGAAAGATGAAGAAGGGGAGGGGGAGGAGGGAGAGGCAGGGAAGAAGGAGAAGAAAGAGGAAGAGAGAAGGGAGAAGGAAATAGAGGATGAGGGAGGAAGGAGGGAGAGGAGGGGAAGGACGGAGAGGAGGGGGAGGAGGCAGAGGAGGGAGGAAGGAAAGGAGGGGGAGGAAGGGAGGAGGGAGAGGAGGGGAGGAGGCAGAGGAGGGAGGAAGGAGAGGAAGGAGAGGAGGGGAGGAGGCAGAAGAGGGAGGAAGGAGAGGAAGGAGAGGAGGGGAGGAGGGGAGGAGGGGAGGAGGGAGAGGAGGAGGCAGTGTTGAAAAGCAATTTGCACTAAACTTGTATCTGCGAGCGAACGCAAGACAACGTTTGATTCTTTCATACTCCTCCGGAGAACAAAGCGGTGTGAACGGTGTTGAACATGTGTTTCTTCAAAAATAAAAACAGGGAGAAGTAAAATCAGATGCAAGCCTTACAAGAACTAATTCTTAAGTGCTCCCAGTTGAGTTCGCTGCTCCTCGGGGACCTCGAGGGAGGAAGCAGGGAGTGGGCTGGTCGACATCAACTCCAGGAAGCCTCTGGCCCAAGACTGTGGAAGGCAGAGCAAGCGCTGCCCCTGCGCAGGGGAGACTAAGACGCCTCTTGCACCTGGGATCCCAACGCCCACATTCAAGTTGAAGCCAGGGAGGGCGCGGAGGAGCAGCAGAGGGAAACTGGGACCTCCAACTAAAGAGCTAAAGAGCAGAGGCTCTGTCACGAAGGTGGCTTAACGATATGAACTGAACGTCATGGGAAAGGCCACCGCTGGGGACGAAGCCACTGTGGAAGAAGCACACAGAGGTTCTCACGATAGGAGATAGGAGAACCATGATGGGATTTAGGGCAGGGAGCTGGGGCGTAGAAGAGGAGCCCATAGAAAGGGCCTTCTTGTTTGGGGGAGCCACGTGATAGACACTGTAACAGGCTGTTTCTTGCTTGCTTTAATCCAGAGAGTCTGAGAGTGAGGGCCTGGACCTCCTGGGGACAACAGAGTGCCTAGCTAAGGCCAGGTCTGGGCTGTAGTCGCCGGGCAGTTTTTCAGCTCATGAAGTTTCTGCTAAATTAACTGTTCTTCCCTGATCTGCCTTTGGGTTTCTGTTCTAATGAAAAGGGAAGCAACAGACACCTGGAAGCACTTTTCTATCTTCCTCCTTCCCAGCAGACGCTCTGCCTTCGATGGCTACCTGGGCACCTGGCAACAGACACAGCTGCGGCCACCTGCAAAAGCCTACAGGTCACCTGAGTGGGACACTGGGGTCCATACATGGATTTTGTTGGCCATGGCTACTGTAACAAAGTACCATACGCTGAGGTGGCTTACACATTAGAAATGCTCTTTGTGGCTCCGGAGTGAAGAAGTTCCAGAGCAGGGTGTCCACATGGCTGCTTCCTTCTGCTGTCTCTCTCCTGACTTATAGACAGCCATCTCCTGTGTGTGTGTGTGTGTGTGTGTGTGTGTGTGTGTGTCTGAATTAATCTCTTCTTGTTATAAGGACACAGTCATCACAGTCATGTTGGATTAGGGCCCACCCTAGTGGCCTCAATTAAAATTAATTACCCCTTTAATGTCCGTGTCTCCAAACACAGAAGCACTTTGCAGTATTGGGGGTTAGGACTCTAACATGTGAATTTGAGGTGATGTAATTGAGTCTGTGACAGGACGCAGAGAGCGGTGCTCATGGCTGAATCGTGTGTGGGAGTGAGAGGCTCCACTTCCCACGCTGAGTGTGGAGCGTCCCTCCTGCGAGCCCCGTTGAACGGTGGCCTGGCCATCGGGGCTCAACGTTGTCAACTCTCTCTGTGTACCTCCCCGGCTGCGTCTACCTCACTCCTCCACTGACACGGCCAGCTGTGTCCTGTCCCCCTATGACCTTGGCAGGAAGTGACCCCGGGAGCCCCAGAAGAAGCAGCCAGGTTGTTGTCACAGCTCGCTTCTGTCTGTCTCTTCCTCAAGTATCCGGGTCTCCTGGATG
The DNA here is from genome assembly GCF_900095145.1 of Mus pahari. Lineage (NCBI taxonomy): Eukaryota > Metazoa > Chordata > Mammalia > Rodentia > Muridae > Mus > Mus pahari. The sequence continues at coordinate 81,388,883 of NC_034603.1, read as the reverse complement.
GAGGCGGGGCACCTTAATTTTGATGACAGTGCTCCACCCGCGTGACAGTGCTCCCACCTGCGTACTCAGGTTCAGCTATGGTAACAAAGAGCAGAGGAAGGAGAGGTGGCCAGGAGAGCCAGCCTGCTCCACAGAGAGGATGTGGGCGTCACCTACAGTCTCAGCTAGCCGTGTAGGGACTCCACAGGTTTCCAGCAGTTCTAGACCATGAAAGAAGAAGAAACTCTCATAGAGGTAACTAACAAAGATGAGACCTGGAGGTTTTCTGTGGGAGAGTCTGCCTAGCTGGCCCCCTCCCTGCTGTCACTCCAGGTTTGGTCCTCTTGCCGTGCCAGTCAACCTCAGCTCTGATGTCAGGAAGCTAGGGGTGTGAAGGATGTGGGGGAGGGCTAAGAAGAGCACGAGCTCTGAGTCTGCAATGAACCTCCCCCCCCCCCACATCCTGGAATCCAGGGTGACTGGATCTTTGGATGCACTGATGGCCTCCAGAATTAGGGCAGAAAAGGTGACTGAACCCCTGAAGAAGTGAGCTCTTGAGCCTCATCCAAGAAGACTCCACTCTTGGAGCACAGGCTCACTCCAAGAGTCAGGCAGAGAATGTCAAGGCCATGCCGGTTGCTTGGTCTCCTTCTAGATGTTGGGGGTGGGAGTAAGGGACATGTATGTGAGTCTGGAGGTCTCCGCATCTGTATTGTGGAAGAGGAAGACACTCTCCCCAGGAAAGGGATCATCTAAGGTCACAGTGAATACTAATAGCTAAGTGAGGGTGGACATTCAGTTCACATAACCCCAGCGAGTCTGTGAGAGTGCCCTGGGAGGGACACAATATTGGGGTGATGGGGAGAGAAGGTCTTACTAGGAACTGGGAGAAGCTGGGGTAGGAGACAGTCACAAGATTGCTTTGGAGGGTCTCTGGTGGGTGGTAAGCCATCTTCATTCAAAACAGTAAGACAGGAGACAAACTCCAGGAGTCACCATGTGACCTTCTCCAGGGGCCTAAGTCTCAGAGGTAAGAAGGAATCAGCATTTATGACATTCAAGAGGGCCTGGATGGGCTGTGCAAAGGTTCTGAGAGTGCAGGGCATGATGGGAAGCTTCTAGAAGATTCCTACTAGACAAGGAAGTGCCTTGCTCTGTGGGCATGAAACTAAAAAGAGAAACATTAGGGGATGTAGAACGGAAATGGAAAAAACAGGAGAGGAGATAGTAACAGGAATTCTGCTACATTGAAATGGCCTTAAAAAAAACACCTTACCTTCGGGGCTGGAGAGATGGCTCAGTGGTTAAGAGCATTGACTGTTCTTCCAGAGGTCCTGAGTTCAATTCCCAACAGCCATATGGTGGCTCACAACCATCTGTAATGGGATCTGGTGCTCTCTTCTGGTGTGTCTGAAGACAGCTACAATGTACTCATATAAGTAAACCCTTTTATTAAAAACAAATCCTTACTTTCTATAATATAATTAACATATGTTAATAAAAAGTGGAAATTCCTTGGTAAGGCCACTTGCAGGAGAAGCTGGGGCTTCAGAGCCTGGGGTTAGCAGGGTCAAGAAGCAAGAAGGAGGTGAGTGGGGATGCCCAGGCTGCCTGGAAGGGGCCAGAACGGGTTATAGAGGGGGAATGGGCAGGTGCTGAGGAGCATGGAGGGCTGACAAATGGCTTCTGTGTCTTTGTGTTTTGTCAAACTCCCCGGCACTCCAGAGAGCTGCTTTACAGAAAGGTAAAGGGTCATTTCATCACCTTATATACATACCCAAATGGTGTTCGCGGGTCCATAGACAGGACACCGACAGTGGGAAGCGAGCTTTTCTACCGGGGGCCAAAGCTACCCAGTCCACACTGGACATCATACGTCCCCGTCCCCATCCATCAGCAGAAGGTCAAAAGTGAAGTGAGCCAGGCTCCCTGATGACGAGTCCCCCAACGGTGGACCACAGTATCACAGGAATTAAACTCTCAACACCCAGGACCCAGCCTCCCTCCCCAACTGCCTTGGCTGCGCAGCCCTACCTCCCCAGGCTATTTCCACGGTATTTCAAATGGCAAAGACAATTGGATGTCAGAGCCGGTTTGGCTCTGCGGATCAGACCAGGGATTTTCATGGAATTCCCAATGCGGGAGCCTCCAGGCCCAAGGAAAATTTCCCCAGTGGCAGCGCTCCGTTCCCAACATGCCCCTCGCCTCCCCTGCCTGCCTCCGTTATTGGATCCAGCGTGATTGTCTCCCGGGCCCCTAATGGAATTTTATCAGGGATCTCTGTAACTGGATTGCTTATTTGCAGCCAGCGCCGCCAGCGGTCCCAGATAAAGAATTCGGAGTCTGCGCTGTGCTTCAGAAACCCAGCCCTGTCGCCATCCATCATCCTGTCAAACATCACTGCAGACAGCCACTTCAAGCCCCATCAGGCCAGGGATTTTCTGCCCAAGAATAACAAAACAGCCCCAGTTGGAGGGGCCTCTATTCCACCCTATGCCTCCCTTATAGGTGAATGAACTTAGCCCTACCCACTGGCTATCTCCCCCTCCATTTCTTTTGAGTCTGGAGTTATTCGCCAGCCCTTCTATAGTTCTACAAGTCTCTCAATATCACTGTGGATTTATAAAACCCTAAGCAGGTAGAATACAGATGTGGGGACAAGAGTTCTTTGCATGTAGAAAGCATGGGTAAAATACATCTGTCTACCTTCCCCATTGATCGTCACCACCACTGAGAGGGAGGTTGTGTTACTGTTTTCTGATTGGCAGATGGGCTGAGTTGGGTTCAGAGAGGTTAAATAACTTCTCCAGGGTTTTATTCTGTTAGTGTTCATGTGTGTGCATTATATGTAAACATGTCGTGCATGTATACTTGTGTGTGTTCCACTGCGTGTGTGCATATGCTAATGTAGAGGTCACAGGTCAATGTCTCAGTCATTCTCCACCTTATTTTTTCTAAATAATTTTATTTTTGTATCTAAATTTTTATTTTTATTAGTGTTTTTAAGTGCAATAAAATTACCTCACTGCCCCTCACTTCCCTCCCTCCAGCCCCTCCCAACTACCCTCCCTCAAACCCTTCCAACATCCCCCTATTCTTAAGTTAATAGCTGCCTTCTCTTTATTTTTGTTCCATGCATATATATATTTATATGTGTGTGTGTGTTTACCTAAAGAAGACCAGAATGATGGCAATATTATTATATTATGTTGGCATATATTATATATATATGATGGCATGTTAACATGGAAGGGGGAAATTTCACGAACTCCTGTTCTAAGACAGAGAACCACAGGCAACTAATGGCTGCCTAGGAAGAATTAGCCTTTCCCAAGGTCATTCTCCTTATTGATTGTCTAGTACAGAGTGGCCAGCTCTGGAGCCATATACACACTGAGGACTGAGCAGATTGTGTGTCTATATATTTGCCCACCTTATTTTTAAAGACAGGCTCTCTCACTGAACATGGAACTGGCTAATTCAGCTAGACCTGCCTGTCAGTGAAGCCCGGGAAATCCTCCTGT
>NC_034603.1:81380577-81385281 GCF_900095145.1 Mus pahari | reverse complement strand
CCCCCCCCCGAGTACTGAGAATCTGAATTCAGGTCCTCATGGCAGTTTACAGTCGACCCATTCTTTTGACTCCAGATCACAAACTCTTTCTCCTCAAGTTCACTCTTCCCCAGACTCCTCTCTCTTCAGCTTGCTCCTTCTTGGCTATCTGTCACTCTCCACATGGAGCGTGGGGCTGTTCGACTGTCACTGCCCTTGCTTGTCTGCAGAAGGGCACTGGTTGTCATTGGCCTGCCCTCCTCCTCTCTGAATCACACCAGCTGAGATCAGTGAGTGTAGCTCCCCAGGGGATGCTGTCAGGGACACTGGCCCATCTTTGGTCTGATAAGTTCAGGAGCTCAAGCCAGTCTAGGTCCCTTCTCTGTGATAATGAGTCCGGGAGCCCAGTGTATCCATCAGCCCCAAGCAAGATGCAGAGATCTGAGACCTGACACACCAGGACACAGCTGTCTGAGAATACACAGCTATCTCCATGGCAATCCTTCAGGTGTACTGGTGGGAAAGCTGGGGTCTGCTTTGCTTATCCTATTATAATAAAAACAGTCTTCCACACTCCATGGTACTGTGGACCCCAAAAAGAAATAGGAGAAAAGTTGGGGAACTTTCCCTGAAACTTTAGTTGATGAGCACAGGGCATCAGAGAATGGGAGTGGTAGGCACATCTCCATCTTCAGCCATGGACCACAGGAACAGAAGAGGATGTGATCAATAGAACCGCTCCTGAAAGGTAAGTGTACCTCTGTCCCTAGAAACTGTGCATCTTGCTTTACATGGTTTATAAAAAGATGTTGCAAGTGTGGTGTCTTAATTTCATTTCCATGCTGTGATAAAGCACCCAGACAAAAGGCAGCTTTGAGGGAGAAACAGACCAATTCCATTCTATAGCCCATTATTACAGTGGGGAAGTTGAGGCAGGAACCTCAAACAGTGAGTCACATCTACAGCTAAGGGCAAAAAGAAACAAATGTGCACACGCTCATTGGCTTGCTTGTGCTCAGCTTGATTTCTCTTTCACAATATTCAAAGACCCTGCCTAGGGAATGGTGCCTCACACAGGGGGTGGAGTTTTCCTACTCATCAATTAACCTAATTCAGTCAGTTTTACACAGACATGCCAATAGGCCAAGCCAATGTGAACAGCCTCTCACTGAGACTCTTTTCTGGGAAACTCTTGCTTGAATCAGGTTGATGATTAAAGTCAACCATCACACGGGGAGACTTGGGCTGAGCATGTAGCTCAGTGGTAAGGTGCTTGCCTAGCACATGTGAGGTCCTAGGTTCAATCTCCAGTATGACAGCACATGCAAACAAACAAACAAACAAACAAACAAATAAAATGGGGAAACTCTGTTTTTTTCTGAGCAGAACCTAAATGAATTCAAGAGAGAGAGAGGTAGAGAGAAGACCGCTAACCTGAGGCAGTAGAGATGAATACCATGAGCCAACAGAAGAGGAGTCACAAACCAAGGAAAGCCCATGGTTACTCGGAGACCAGGGAAAGCTAAGAAGAGCCCCCCAGGCGGTGAAACAGAGATACCATGAGGAGGACATAGGGGAGGATGTGGACAGAGCCTTCCTCCTGGAACCAGCACTAAAGATTGCTGCCAGTGACTGGGGAAAGAAGTGAGTGAAGGGGTTGGTCTGGAGGACATTGAGGGAGGTTTCCAGAGCCCTGTTGGAATACAGAGAGTGGGGTGGAGGAGAAGGACAGCCAGGTCACAGGAATAGAGTGGAACCCAGGGAATCTGATGACTTTGTTAAAAAAAAAAAAAAAAAAGACACAAAGGACACATGAAGACACAGAGACCCAGGGAAGGGTGTCTTGTGGAAACAGAAGCAGAACATCTTATCTCACATGCAGAATCTAGATTTTTCTTTTCTAAAGAAAGAGAGAGAGAACGAGATGAAAGTAGAGTCGGGCCACTGAGAGAAAAGCGGAGGAACAAGAGGCCACAAAGGGGCGTGTGTGACTATGATCAAAGTCCACGATATTCATGTATGAAAATTCCACAGTGAGCCCTATCCTTTTTGTAGTGAATATACACTAATAGCCATTAAAGAGACAGAGGCAGAGGTTACACTTGTAAGGTAAAGAATGTGAAGGACAGCCAGAAGCTAGGAAGAAACGAGGAAGGTCTGCTACAGCCCCACCCTACCCCTCCAGAAGGCATATGACCCTGCAGAACCTTGATTTTAGACTTGTAGTCTCAAATCTATGGGAGAATCCATGTCCTGGTTTTAGACACCAGCTCGTGACTTGTGGTACTTGGCCTTGGCCATCCTAGGTGGCTGATGTCATGGGATCTATTGGGGTTATGTGGGGCCTCAGGTTATAATATAAAGCCCAAATAAACCCTTCCTCCAATAAGTTGCCTTGGTCATGGTGTTTTATTAGAGCCACAGAAATTACCCAAAGTAATTATTACAAAGCATCACTGCCGCGCTTAGCAGTAGCATCTGGCGGGGGAGAGGGGATGCAAGGGTGCAGCTCCAACCTCTCAGGGGCTTTGAGATAAAGTAGCACACGGAGGCCTAGGAGATATGTTTCTGGGAGGTCCTCCAGAGAGCTAGCTATAGGAACCTGCAGCTGGAGGTGTCGTGGGGACCAGAGACTTTCACCACCATGCAGACTACAGTGGAAAGTAAAATAGAAGCTTCTGGTTTCTTTGGGAGTCAGTTATGTCAAATGATGTGTTGCAGGGGCACACAGGTTAAAGAATGTTTTGCTAAAGCAGATACATGAAAGAATTTTTCCTGAAGCAGACACAGGAGAATGGATGTTTTGTTATAGCAAACACATGAAAGGACACATGATGAAGGAATATAAATATAACTCCACAGACAGTGGGAGCTTAAGCATTGGTTTGCCTTGCTCCCCACCTCACTGTTCTTTGCTAACAACACACGTGTATTGGGTCACCTTACATTGTGTTACTGGCTTCACATGTGGTGACACCATAGACAGAAACTCACCAAAGAACTTCTTGTGAGGTTCCCACAGCTTCATGCTACTTCCCTGGGCTTGGCCCAGTGGTGAGCCTTGCAGTTTCTTCTGGATTGAACTGCTCTTGCTGGTTCATGTGTAGTGTTTACTGAGAGGACTGGACTGTGGCTGCTGGTTCATGTGTGGTGTTTGCTACTGGACTGAACTGCTGATATCCTGATAACCAAGATTGGACTTGCCCCCAAAGAACAGCTCTACTTCCCCCATGTCCTAATAACTTTTCTTTTCTACTACCTCTGGTGGGTGGTGGGCTACAGGAGAGGTTGAATCCTTATTAAAGTAGGTTGGAAAAATTTGTGCCTACAGGAAAGACGAGCCAAGGTTGAGCCACTTCTGGTAAGACTAGTGCTTAAAAAAAAAAATGCCAAGAATTCATGGTTGACCCCAAAGAAGTGTCATGAATCTGGAAGAAACAAAAACAAAAGAACTTCCCAAGGAAGATGCCAGTGAATGAATGAATGAATGAATGAATGAATGAATGAGGAACCTAGAGAGAACAGTGGCTCAGACTTACGGAATGAGAATACAAGCTATTACAATTCCTCTTAGCTGTTCACTAGACCCTATTTCTGAAGACATTGAATACACTGAAGACAGGACTCAGAAAAATCCAGGAACTGGGCTAGAAGCTGCCTCTGTGCCAGGTAATATTCACAGTGACAGAATTGCTACTCAGCCTGCTGAAAGAGAAAAGCATCAGTATTACCCAGCTGTGGACACTGCATACCTGTCAGGGAAGACATATATCCACAGACACAATAGTGGCCTGACTGTGAAATAACCAACCGCTTTGTGCTTGGGTTTGAAGCCACTCTACAGGAAGAAATACATGCCTGAAACTATAAACCTAGTCAAGCAAACAAACAAAACAACAACCACCACGGTTGTGGAGGTCTTAAATCCTAGAGGGTAAACTGTTACTGCTGTTTTGCTGAACTACTATGGGAGAGTGCTGCACATGCTGTCTTCTGCGTCTAACATAACCACTGAAGCTATGAACAGCAGCAGTGGCTACCTGCATGAGAGCTGTAGGCACCTGAGGTCTTCCTGCCCTGGGGGGTTGTGAAGGGGGCAGAGAAGGGTATTAGCAGGTGGGAGGGAGATAAAAGTAAGAGAGAGTGATGGGGAGGGGTAACTAGGATTCCAGTACAATGTACATTTGTATGAAATTATAAAAGAAAAAATGAAAAAGAATAAAATGCATAAAAGCACCTTGCACTCCAAGAACCATGCTCTACCCTGGGATCTGAAACATGAGGCCCGGATATAAACTAGGAAGGCTGAGTGGCTCCTGAAGGGTTAATTCTCAGCGTGCAACTAAGAAAATAAATAAATAAATAACTCGAAAATATCTCCAGGCATCACAGTGCACACAACTAATTAACAAATGAATTGCACAGGCTAAAATTGTATGGGGTTCAGAGGGCAAAAAGAGCACCTAGGGCTCCCATTGTTAGGGATGGTTTGCTGAGCAATAAGATTAGACCCAGGTTTCTAAGGAGGGGCAGAAGCCTTATAGGGAAGGGCGTGGGCAGGAGACAGTCAGGTCTACTCAGCAAGTGCCTCGATCTGCTGAGCCATCTTGCCAGGCCCAAAGAGAAGACTTTCTTTCTTTCTTTCTTTCTTTCTTTCTTTCTTTCTTTCTTTCTTTCTTTCTTTCTTTCTTTCTTTCTTTCTTTCTCTCTCTCTCTCTCTCTCTC